>NW_026319589.1:0-618 GCF_001194135.2 Octopus bimaculoides
GTGTGTGTGTGTGTGTTGTGTGTGTTTGTATGTATGTACACATTTAACAAGACCATCATACATTTTGACCAAAGTTTTAAGGAATATTTCACTTTATACTAGATAAATTCAATTTTGATTATTTCAACCTGATTGCACAATCCCCAAAATTTATAAACAATACCAATGTTTGAGATAAAAATTCATAATTGTAATTAATATTACAATGGCAACAAGAACAACTATTATCATTATTCATCTCTCCGACATCTACCATCCAAAAATTTCAACTCAATGCTCATTAGTTCAAATATATAAGATTTTCGTTTCTCCTGTGAACTGTATACGTGTGATGCTAGTTTTGAGGTTCATTTTGCATTAAATATTATAGTCACACTATTTAGTATGGCTTCTTTAAAGGTATTATTGATATTTGTTGCTAGTTTAATTAATCAATTACTTAATTAACTAATTAATTAATTAATTGCTTATTTAATTAGTTTCATTGCACTGTCAATAAAATGATATTCTGAAGTGCTCATATTACTGAAAAATGCCTTTAATTAATCCCGTCCCAGCATTAAAATTTCCTTTGCTATATGCATATAAGCAAGTGCATGTATATACATAAATATATAT
>NW_026319590.1:0-259 GCF_001194135.2 Octopus bimaculoides
ATATACATACATACATACACACACAGACAGCCACATCCGCGCACACAGGCAATCCCATTTATAACCCATTAGTTATTATTCGATTTAAAAGTTAATTATTATGTCGGCTATGGCGAAGAAGATTAAGTTGTTGATGGAATTCAACGATGACAACAACGCTAATGATTACAACACAGATAGCAGTAACATTGATTACTAACATCAATATCACATATTATTATTATTACTATTATTATTATTATTATTATTATTATTATTA
>NW_026319591.1:0-478 GCF_001194135.2 Octopus bimaculoides
CAACAAGGAAAATGGAGAACACTGAGGATAGCAGCAACAAGAAAAAATGTCAATGTAAACAACAACAATAACAATGACATTAACGACAACAACAATAATGACAACATCAAGACAAAATGACAACAGTGATAAAGGTTACAAGCCAGTAAAGGACTTGCTACAGAGTTGCTTGACATACTAAAACTGGCAGCCAAATATCCCTCAAATCATAACCTACCATCTTAAGAAAGGAGAGGACATTGGACAATGTAACTCTACATAGTCCAAAACAGACAGTTTTGTCATGGTTGGAGTGCCTTCAATCACAGGCTGTTTAGTCGGGGGCTAACATGGGGCTAGACAATAACGATGGTTATGACAAGAACAAGAACAAGAACAACAGCATCAAGGGCAGCAGCGACTGAATCAGGGCCGGGCAACATCAACCACATCACCTTCTCAACAACAATGATACCAAAACCACCACCACCACCACCAC
>NW_026319592.1:0-217 GCF_001194135.2 Octopus bimaculoides
GTGTATATATATATATATATATATGTATATATATATATATCAATTGCTATGTATATATATACATATGTATGCGTGTATGTGCGTTTACTTGTGTGCCTATGTAGGTAAGTACGTATGTATATTCGTTTGATTTTATACATACATGCGTACATGTATATATATACATATATACATTCATACATACATATGTATATATATATATATATATATATATATA
>NW_026319593.1:0-386 GCF_001194135.2 Octopus bimaculoides
ATATATATATATATATATATACACACACACATATATTGAAATGTATGTGTGTGTGCCTATATATATGTTAAAGGATTTTAAACTTATAGTTGATAGGATTATGATTGTCAGCAGTAGTAAAAAGAGACCATGAATTTATGTGAATATGATGAGATATTTTTTTAAGAGAAAAGTGAAGCTGTAGGATACTTGTTATATAAATGTAAAGTTTGTGCTTAATTTTGGGTATAACTTTAGATTACACTATTTAAATGACACCATATACTTGTATATGAAATTTATTTGAATAGGTAATATTTAGAAAAATGAGGTTAAATAAATATAAAATATTTGTGCATATATATGTATATATACATACATATATATACATATATATATATGTATAT
>NW_026319594.1:0-229 GCF_001194135.2 Octopus bimaculoides
CATAATATCGAGGTCTCATTCATTCTTTTGTTGTAATATTATTATTATTAATATATATATGTAAGGGACGACCGTGCGAACTCAAAAAAAGGAGATATGGTGACGAATGGAAAAAACAGGACTCCTTTTATTTAAACGCGTCACACGGTCGAACACACAATAATATATATCAAATGATGATACAGATGATATGTTATGCGACGATAACATAGATGACCAGTAATGAAAG
>NW_026319595.1:0-265 GCF_001194135.2 Octopus bimaculoides
AGTTTCTATAGCTGGATGCCCTTCCTAACGCCAACCACTCAGAGAGTGTAATATATAATATATATATAGAAGAAATGAAATACAGAGGATGGAATATATGAGAATATATTTTAAATTACAATTGTTTCGACACATCTAGCATCTTGTGGAACACTCAAGTGCTGGTTCAGGAGTATCTGGTGGTGCAGACCATTCTCTTGAGGTGATAAATAAATAAAAAAAAGTTGTGTGTGTATATATATATATATATATATATATATATATA
>NW_026319596.1:0-116 GCF_001194135.2 Octopus bimaculoides
ATACAATAAAACATAAACTGAATAAATAATGCAAAATATATTAAAAAAAATGAAAATAAATAAATGAAGAAATTAATAAAATAAGATAAACAATAAAATAAAAAATAATAGCCGAT
>NW_026319596.1:126-340 GCF_001194135.2 Octopus bimaculoides
AGAAATTAATAAAATAAGATAAACAATAAAATAAAAAATAATAGCCGATAACGAAAATAGAATGATATATTAACACTATATATATATAATTAAAAACATGATGGGGTTAAGCGTAGATAAATGAGACAGCACGACTTTTTATATTTGCTTCTTTTTTTCTTTAAATCTATTCTAAAATACGCACACCTACCTACCTACCTACCTACCTACCTAC
>NW_026319597.1:0-220 GCF_001194135.2 Octopus bimaculoides
TTTTGCATAATAGCAATGATATATATTTACACGGAACATGTACGTATATGTAATAGATATAATCTATGTGCGTGTGTATATATATACAGGGTGTCCACAAAGTCTGGGTACATGGAGTAAATAAAATCATACCATAGACAATTAAATATAAGAAATAATAATTTCTTAAATTGTATGTCAATCCCCATATACCCAGACTTTGTGGATAACCTGTATATAT
>NW_026319598.1:0-345 GCF_001194135.2 Octopus bimaculoides
TATTAAGTATATTGGGTTCATGAAAACTATTTTGAATTATCTTAAAAAACATTTTAGCGGAAGATAAGATAATGATACTATTTAGGAGACACATAGGTAAGCTTTATTTATATAAAGTGAATAAAAAATAAAAAATTATTATCGGATTTATATTAGTTTATAATAATGTGTTTACTAAGGTTTAAGGGACTGAAAAAAGAAAGGATGTTAGGAAATAACAAGGATATTCAATACAGGAACCTGATGATTGATTTAAGTAGATAAGATGTTAAGGTGAGAGATCAGGAATATATGTTATAAAAGTTCAATACATATATATATATATATATATATATATATATATAT
>NW_026319599.1:0-238 GCF_001194135.2 Octopus bimaculoides
CACACACACACACGAACACACACACTTTGCACTTAGTGAAAATGATACATACTCAGACATAAGCACATTCATACTCAATTTCTCTTACATACACAGACTTACACAAAAATACACCCACGTGTATACTCATTGACTAAGCTATATATTCATACACAAACACTCACAAATTCTAACACGTATATCCATGCATACGAACGTAAATACATACATGCATGCTTACGTACACACATATACATAC
>NW_026319600.1:0-611 GCF_001194135.2 Octopus bimaculoides
GATTGATAGATAAACAGATAGACAGTCATATACACATATGCATGTAAAAAAGGGTAAAGACCCTCTTTGGCCATGAATGACCATGGGATTGTACCTAGAATGTTCCCTTCTGAGGCACAAATCCAGGCAAGTTAGTTTGTGGGAGACTAGCTGTCACCTTGCATACCAGCCTCTCCTCTCCACACTACTGATATTATCCAAGGGAAAGGCAAAGGGGCTGATTCCGCTTGGCACCAGTGACGTCACAAACTCATTTCTACAGCTGAGTGAACTGAAGCAAATTTGTATTTTTGTGATCACATGTTTGGCCCCATGACTGGCGTGGACTGATTAGATTTTGGGATTGATCCAGTACCGGACAATGATTCTGGATCATTTTTCCGTTTTTTTTTAAAATTTAACTTTTGAGAGCGGTCTTTCAGTATTCTTGTTTGTGAGAGCAGTCGAATTTATTTCAGATATTCCTATTTAAAAAATCATTGAGAGGACATTGGTGTTGCCTTGGCAGAGTTTTACACTCTTTGAGTGCTCTTGTTTTTATCATTATTATTATTATTTTTCTATTATGAATTCAGAATTGATTTCCCAATTGAAGAATAAATTCAATTTAG
>NW_026319601.1:0-239 GCF_001194135.2 Octopus bimaculoides
TACATACATACATACATACATACATACATACATACATAGATGTATATACATACATACATATATGTTGGGCAATCTGAGGCTGGTCTTAGCCAGCGAAAAGTTGCTGAAAATTTTCAAATTCCTCTTGCTACTGTTAATAGAATTATAGTGCAATTCAAAAGCCAAGGAAGAAAAATCAACATATCGGGTCCTCGGAAAGGAAGCTTTGCTGTTTGAAGAGAATTGTGAAAAACAAACCC
>NW_026319602.1:0-215 GCF_001194135.2 Octopus bimaculoides
TACAATTCTCAATGGTATTTAATTATCGAAATATAATAGGATTTTTAAACCATCATATGGCTATCAGAGTCCTTTCAAGTAAAATAGGAATTAAGTGGGGGAGGTGAAAAATGGTTGAGAAACACTTAAACACACACATATATGTGTATGTATATATGTATATGTTCTTTTATGTAATGGCCAAATGTATATATATATATATATATATATATATA
>NW_026319603.1:0-337 GCF_001194135.2 Octopus bimaculoides
ATATATATATATATATATATATATGTATGTATGTATGTATGCATGTACATGTACACGTGCATACACATAGAAAAAGAGCTGATGATAAATCATTCTCTCAATACATATAGTTCATCGCCTTTTGTATATGCATTAAGGACTTCAATTCCGTCCATAAACTACTACACACATACACCCATACACACACACACGTATATCAATATATCAATACTCACAAAAACATATGTGCGTATATATATGCATATATTTATATACAATCTCACACACACGCACACGCAGAGACACAGACGTGTATATATATATATATACATACATTCCTACATATGTATATATATAT
>NW_026319604.1:0-589 GCF_001194135.2 Octopus bimaculoides
TATCTATCTATCTATCTGTCTATCTATCTGTCTGACTATCTATCTGTCTGACTGTCTAACTATCCATCTAACTGTCTATCTATCTGTCTATCTAGCTAACTGTCTAACTCCAAACCTCTACATTCTTCACTCCTCATAAAAGTTAAGAGAAATCTCCTATTGTAGATTTCAGAATTGTTTCTGGTTTCCTTCTTCCTTTCGATGATTTTATTTACTATACATCTATTTCTATTTCTGTTTTCCTGCAGTGTTGACGCTACTGATGAAAGTGGGCGTTTAGGTCGGCTGATTAACCACAGTCGCTCAGGAAATTGCCGGACTAAGCTGATTGGTATCAAAGGCCGTCCTTATTTAATTTTGGTTGCATCACGGAATATAGACAATGGTGAGGAGCTTCTCTATGATTATGGTGACCGGAGCAAAGCATCCATAGCTGCCCATCCTTGGCTACGGGATTGATTGTACTTCATCCTAGTGCTAACAATCTCCTGCCTCACTTATCGACTTACTGATTCAAAAGTAAATACCATATTGCGACTGTAAATACCTACCACAAGCCAACTTCAACTTGCTCTGTTTTAAGGGCTGA
>NW_026319606.1:0-771 GCF_001194135.2 Octopus bimaculoides
TCAGGCATTAAAAGTGATGAATTATTCTCGAAATAAATCTGAAAGAGCACGGTAATTTATGGCTAAAATTTACTAATTTCCAGCTAAATATGGATGCAATGACTTATGGAAATAAAAAACAAATATCACCGATTAGGGTAAGCAATTAATGCGAAAATGTTTGTTTGTCTTAAGGATTCTATTTTATTTTCAAAAATTTCCTTAAGGAATGAAACAGCTGTGTTGTTATGAAGTCATCATGATTTTATTCTTTTTCTAAGTATCCAAATAAAGGCATTGGGGTCCAGTTCCCTATACTGCGTTTTCCCTAACAACAGATATTGACTGGACTAATGAGTGTACAAATTTGAATGTACCTGGTTTGGGATGGCCTGCAATGATAATGGAACGGACAGAGTCTGTCCTTCTACAGCAGACGAATAAAAATACACGATGTATATACATACATACATGCATACATATATATATAAAAGTTTTAAATTTAAAAGAGAGTTTTAAATTTAAAACTTTGGATATATAACCAAGGAGAACGATCCCTAAGGAATCTAATTTAGACCTTTTGCGGTAAATCTCTTGCTATATTCGTAACGATTACATGTTTTTCTATGAACATATATATATATATATATAGTATAGTATAGTATATGATATGATATATATTTTATATATATTACATTATATGTTATACATATATATATGCATATGTATATATTCATATATCTGTGTGTGTGTATACGCGTGGGTGTGTGTGTATACGCGTGTGACAGTAAT
>NW_026319607.1:0-396 GCF_001194135.2 Octopus bimaculoides
ATTGAATCGTTGTTGGCATTTCAAAGTAGATAGTAAACTCCAATAAATTTTTGCCTGAATCTACTATTTTTGAGTGGAGACAACCTGAGCAGAATCACCCTTTCAAAACATTGTTCAAAAGAAGTAATTCCAACATTCATATGAATGCCTATGGATTTTTATTTAAGACAACCTCGTCTACATCGACAATGAATGAATTATTAACTCTAATAACAGTTACTGATATATGTTGCTGTTGAAAAATACAAAGGTGATATAATTACAAATGCAATGGCTGCCCAACCGACAAACAAAGACTTCAAGTGACCGTATGAAAACACGAAAAAGACCGTAGTTTTGAACTAAAGGATATCAGGATACGTAGGTGAGTTCTTAATTCAACGCGAAATAGCATGA
>NW_026319608.1:0-250 GCF_001194135.2 Octopus bimaculoides
CAAGAAGATGGAAGAAATATTTAAAAGGTGTATATATATTACAGTGTAACGTGTAAGTTAGTATACACGCATTATGTGTATATACACACACACACACCAAATATTCTGCCAATATGTTTGTGCACACCTTTGAATGCAATGAATGCCAGAAGGTTTGCAAATCTAACAGAGGCCCTCAAAGATCAGAACTTATCCGCGGTAGTGGCATTGGCGGTGGCGGTGGCGGTGGTGCGGGTGCTGGTGCGGGTGC
>NW_026319609.1:0-445 GCF_001194135.2 Octopus bimaculoides
TGGCTTTGGGTAAAAGAAAATACAGGAAGATCAGTTAATTATGATTTTATATAACATATTCCCCTCTCACATTCACACACTTATTGCAGCGGTCCTTCAGCTTTTCTACGCCTTGTAAAAAAAACTCCAAAGTTGGCCTCATCCTGCAACTGTCCGTTATGTGTAGGATTTTGTGCATCTAATAGTGTTTCATGAATGTATGCAGCTTGTGCCATATCTGGTATATTCCTAAAGAAGGAGATGTCTTAGGCATGTTGTTTGTATCTGCTGTATTTCGGTTACATATATATATATCTATATATATATATATATTCTTTTCTTTTATTCTTCTATTTGTTTCATTCATTTGACTGCGGCCATGCCGGAGTGCTGCCTTTAGTCGAACAAATCGAAAACAGGACTTATTCTTTGTAAGCCTAGTACTTATTCTATCGGTCAGTTTTGC
>NW_026319610.1:0-1234 GCF_001194135.2 Octopus bimaculoides
TATATATATATATATATATACATACATACATACATTCATACATACATACAAATATACATACATATATTCACATATATGTATATATATGCCTGGGTGTCTTTGTTGCTGTAGTCATAATTTAATAAACTTTAACATAAATTCCAAATAGCTGGTTCGATGAATCGTTACGTGTCATAGTCTACTAAACTTTATAATCAATTCCCAGTTAGCAGTAAATTTACTTGAAATAAAGTTGTTTATCTCTTATATCTGAAATACAATTAACTATTATGACTTAACCACGATCATGTAAATTTTTTAAAAAATAATAAAGCTGGAAAATATGAGGTATGGTATGTTACTGATATAGTATCTTTCCCGTGTTTCATTATATAGTTAAAATATGTATGTTGATAGATTTTTTTCATTTTAAATAATGGCTACATTTGTTGTTTTCGAGTAACTGAAAATTGTGAAGTGATTAAATTGCTGATTATTATCAACATATATAGTAACATATGTAACTGTTTTTCAATAAAATATACTTCAGATATGCAGAACCACAGCAGAAAATGCTTAAAATACATGATAAACGTTAACACATAGAACTAAAACATCTTCTTGCAGTACAGCTTGTAGACACTCAATGTACCAAGAGGAAATGAAAAAGTAAACTGGTCATTTGCTTTATGTAATTTCAGTTTATTCTAATTCCCACAAGACCTAATATTGTTAGAGATAATAAATGGTTTAAAGTTAAGAATAATACATCGATCTAATTCATAGACATATACTGCTTATCCATTTTAAATAATTGAGAAGTTATAAAAAATTAGTGGCGAAAATACGCTCATAACTAAAGTAATTGTTATACTTTCGAGTTGGAAATTATGTGTACTGTATCTATTGACTTTGAATATTTCTTCCGATGATTTGTAACCAGAGGGCGATGAGAAGAAATTAAAAATTTCGCTGAGAATTAGAATAGGAATTTTACTGAATATCTCATATAATTGCGGTGATATAAATAACTAGAATAACTGAACAGACGGAAATAAAAATAGACGTTGGGGAATCTATTAAAATTGTACAAATGAAATATCTGAAGGAATACCTATTCATATTCGCAAATCCAATATAATAGGATGAGTAGAAATAGATACATATGTATGCATTCATATATGCGTATATATACGGCTCTCTCCCACTCACTCTCTCTTTCTACTTTCTCTCACTTTCTCTACGTGTGTATATA
>NW_026319611.1:0-473 GCF_001194135.2 Octopus bimaculoides
TACATATTACATACATACATACCTACATACATAATAGAAACAGACAAAAATGTACATAAGTTTATATTAATATTAATATTAATGCGCTGTTAGTGTATATACATTCGCACACATATGGAAGTGCATTTCAATACACACGCTCACACACTCTGTCACACATATATAAAAGTACATGCAGATAATATATATATGATTATGCATACGCGTGTTTCTTGTATTTCCACATATATGAATATCTGTACACATACATATACTCTTATGCTTATGCGCGTTTCTTTGTATGTCTGTGTATGCTTGTGTGTATGGACGCGTGTGTGTATAAATGGATGGGTGTCGGTGTGTAAGTGTAAAATCTGAACCGTAATTATTGTTTAGACTCACAACAAATGTACATTATCATACATCTAATCATTTTATAGGGTGGACTGTCAAAGATTCGGCAATAGTTGTTATCGTCCGGTGACAAAAGCCAT
>NW_026319612.1:0-235 GCF_001194135.2 Octopus bimaculoides
GAAGAATACCCAATTATTATTACACTAGTGTTTTTTCATTGCATTACCAAATGCAATAAATGGGTGCGGGTAAAAACATATTTAACCATTAACTTATATAGCAATAAGAAAATGAAAGGGATTAATAGGTGGTATTCATCAATTTGCAGACATTGTATTATGTCAACTTACCTGTTTATTTGTTTACTAAGAGGACAATAATAACAATATACAAACACATGACATATTATGTCAT
>NW_026319613.1:0-443 GCF_001194135.2 Octopus bimaculoides
TGTGTGTTTGTTCCCCCAACATCACTTGACAACTGATGCTGGTGTGTTTATGACCCCGTCACCTAGCGGTTCAACAAAAGAGACCGATAGAATAAGTACTAGGCATACAGAGAATAAGTCCTGGGGTCGATTTGCTCGACTAAAGGTGGTGCTCCAGCATGGCCACAGTCAAATGACTGAAACAAGTAAAAGAGTACTTTAACACCTATTCAATAAAGATTGACAGTAAATACCACTCAGGACTGTCTTAACAGCATGGTAGGCCCCTACACAAATTAATGCCCTTAGTCATATAATATTTATTTATTGATGCCATACATAGAGCGGAACTGAGCCCTTAGACCTCTGCGGCCCCTGGGCGACTTCACACTATGATCATGTCTTAAGTTGGCCCTGATACCACTAACAGTAAAATACTGATGTATTTATTATTTGAAAAACTA
>NW_026319614.1:0-325 GCF_001194135.2 Octopus bimaculoides
ACGCAGTGGGACTGAACACGGAACCATGTGGCTGGTAAGCAAGCTACTTAGCACACAGTCACTCCTACGCCTATTGTATAGATATTTTATTTGTTTAACTTGACAAAGACAGACGTACTGTTGAAATAGTTCAACAAATGAAACATCAATACAATCGAATCGCGCTATTCGTCTTGACTGTTTACCTTCGTGAAGAGTTACGTCAGTCCTTTCAAAAATATTATTATTATTATTATTATTATTATTATTATTATTATTATTATTATTATTATTATTGTTGTTGTTGTTGTTGTTGTTGTTATTATCGTTATTATAGTTATTATTA
>NW_026319614.1:1553-1918 GCF_001194135.2 Octopus bimaculoides
AATAATAATAATAATAATAATAATAATAATAATAATAATAATAATAATAATAACAACATCGAAAAAATACCTTAGGAATGAGAACCCAGGTGCGAAATTTCCCCAAGACACCTGATGAAGGCTGGAGGGTGTATCAGCCGAAACGTGTTAACAACAGAAAAGATGAGGACAAATATCTGTCAAATGTAAATAATGTAAATAATTCCTCATCTCTTAAATATAGAACTGTATCACCGAAAAAGTCCGGTATATGAAAATAAAGCTCGAAGAGCAGACCGTCCGTCCCCAGTGACTTCGCCCTTATGCAGTTAATCATCGCGTTCTGTATATCTTCGGCTATTATCAGTATTTCGCAGAACTGCATC
>NW_026319615.1:0-252 GCF_001194135.2 Octopus bimaculoides
CCGCCGTTACGTTCTGAGTTCAAATTCCGCCGAGGTTGACTTTGCCTTTCCGGGTGGAGTAAATTAATACCAGTTTAGTACTGGTGTCGATGTAATCCACTTGATCCCTTCCCCCTCCTTCTTTATTCCCTATATGTGGAATAAAAAATATATATACATACACATAAAATATATATTGGGATCCTGACAACCCGGGCAGGACATATATATATATATATATTCTTTTACTTGTTTCAGACATTTGACTGCGGC
>NW_026319616.1:0-243 GCF_001194135.2 Octopus bimaculoides
AGCATCAGCTGAACACTAACTTTAGTGTCTGAAGTGCTCTTTCATGTATGACGTCCTTGTATTAGTTGCAATCATTCTGTCGCGCTCAAACAAGAAAGCCGTAGCTGAGCTGAAAAAGAGTTAGAGAAAGAATTGCTAAAAGGATGAGATGAGATGATATGAAATTGAGGTAAAAAGAGACAGACGGACAGACAGATAGATAAGGAAATAGATGGATAGAAAGTTAGATAGATGAGAAGGCAA
>NW_026319617.1:0-814 GCF_001194135.2 Octopus bimaculoides
CTCCAGTTCTTGTAGTGATGATGATGGAGGATATCCACTCCTTACTTGTTGTTTTTTTTTTAATGCACCATAAATGTTCATTAATATTGAGATCTGGGGACTGTGGTGGCCAGATAAGATGTTCAACTTCACTACAATGTTCTTCGTGCAATTTAGTAACAACATTAGCTGTGTGAACTGGTGCATTATCATCCTGAAAGATTGTATTTCCATCCGGAAACAGTTCCGCAACCAAAGGATGAATTTGATCAGATAAAATGCTTAAATAGTCTTGACTATTAATTCTGCCATGAGGGGAAACCACTGGGCTAGTAGATTTCCAAGATATAGCACCCCCAGACCATCAAAGATCTTCATGTTTAACAGTAGGAAGAAGACAGTCTCGATCAAATGCTTCTTTTGGTTGTCTCCACACGCCGGTGGTCGGAAATGAGGTAAAGGATGACTCGTCCAAGAAAAAAAAACATTCTTCCACTGCTCTAGGGACCAATTCTGTAGGTTTTTATTCCACTCTAAACGCTTTGCAACGTTTGTTTTTGAAAGTTGTGGTTTTCTTATTGTAGTCCACCCGTGAAATCCGGCTTTGTACAGTTCCTAGCGAACAGTCTTTGTGGATGCTGGGTTCTCGAGGTGGTCATTAAGCTTTGCAGTAATTTTGGGAGCTGTACTTTTGTGATCCTTTCTAACAATTCGCGTAAGAGTCCGACGGTCCATATCTGAAAGTTTTGGATTTCTTCTGGAGTTTTGTTTCGAGGAGGAGGTTTTTTTTCCCCTTGCTCAAATGCTGTCATCACTTTCGAGACAGTACTTTTTG
>NW_026319618.1:0-207 GCF_001194135.2 Octopus bimaculoides
CAGGACGCATCGTTAAAATGGCTCTTCCCACGGACCACAAATGAAATTTAAATTAAATTTAATTCAAATTAAATTTGTGACGTGGAGGAATGTAGTGGCGGACAGAAAACAAAACAGGAAAACGAATCAGTGAGAACAAACAAGAAGGCTTCTTTTATGTAGGAGTGGCTGTGTGGTAAGCAGCTTGCTTACCAACCACATGGTTCC
>NW_026319619.1:0-2021 GCF_001194135.2 Octopus bimaculoides
TCATCATCATTTAATGTCCATGTTCCATGCTGGCATGGGTTGGATGGTTTCACAGGGTCAAACAAGCCAGAGGACTCTACAAGGCTCCAATGTTTACTTTGGCATGGTTCCTGTTAATAGATGCTGTTCTTAATGCCAACTGCTTTACAGAGTGGACCGGACACCTTTTTTTTATAACACCAGCACTCTGTGGGGTCACCAAGTAACCCACAAGACAGAGATAACACCTTTGACTAGAAAAGGGATGTGGCAATATGTCATGTGGTCAGGCGTTGATAGAGTGAAGCAGTGGTTCTAAACCAGGGTCCATGTGGCCACTGAGGGCCCATATAAGATTCTTGGGGGTTCACACAGCAAAATAGTAAATTGGGGATCCACACTAGTATTTCAGGGGCCCCTGAAAAATGTATCTAATATAAATATTAGATACATACATAACATTGAAAAGTACCTTAGGAATGAAAACCCAGGTTCGAAATTTCCCCAGGACACCTTATGAAGTCTGGAGGGTATATCAGCCAAAACGTGTTAACAACAAACATGATGAGGACAAATATCCATTGAATGTAAATAATGTAAATATCGCACTGCTGTCTATATAATTTCCTGTGTGCGTGTGCGTGTACATATATGTATGCATAAATAAGCGAAAGTATATATCTATAAACATATATATTTGTATTTCTATCTCTCTCTCCACCTATCTTTCTATTCTCTCACTGTCTTTCCATCTATTTATCTATCAAACTATCTGTTTCCCTATTCATTCATCCCTCCCAAACCTACCTATCAACCATCCTACCTGCAGAGCAATATATATATATACAAAAACAATTGCAGCGTTTATAAGCCATTTAAGAAACACAAAAACCGTTAGATTCACTTCAACATTTAAATTTAATTTGCCAAAATATTTTCATTGCTTTGAGACTGCGACCTGTTCACTGACAAAATTCCAGGTCACGGTCTCAAAGTGACGAAAATATTTTGGCAAATGAAATTTAAATGTTGAAGTGAATCTAACAGTTTTTGTGTGTTTCTTAAATGGCTTATAAACACCTTCCACGCTGCAATTGTTTTCTTTCCAGCACACGATCTCACATCAGGTCGCTTGCTATGCAAGTACATCTCCATAAAAAATATATATATATACATATAAGAGCGGCGCTGAAAAGTTCATGGATTTAAAAGTATCATGAAAGGCCTGGTTGGAGGCCCAACCTTTAAGGGGCTTAGAAAAAAATGAAGGATCGCTGCTATAGGTTTGTGAATCTGAAAGGGGATTATGTTGAATAAAATTATAATTAACTGATCCTCCTCTATTTTCTTTTACCGAAAGCCAGGAACTTTTCAGCACATTGATTACATCAACCCCACTGCTCTACTGATAGTTATTTAATTGACCCTGGAGGGATGAAAATAATGTCGACTTCAGCTGTATTTGAGCTCAGAACACAAAGATTGACAAAATGCGGCAAGGCATTTTGTCAAGTGTGCTAATGATTCTGCCATCCAGCTGCCTTAAAGATAATGATAACAGTAAGCAAATATCTTACCTGTCTCTCATACACACACATACACACAAACATAAACACACTCACATGTTTGTATATATGTATGTATATGTATATGCATATGTCTATATATATATATATATATAATTTCAATATAGGATAAAATCTTTATAAGAATTTATCAAGTAGTTAGCGTGAAAAACTTCATAAGGGAAAAATTAATTGATTATTCCCTATGAATATATTTATTTATATTAAGGGCATTAATATACATAGATGCCTCACGCTAGGAGGGAAGTGTGAGGCATTTATGTATAGTAATGCCCTTAGTATATATATATATATGTACGTATGCATGTATGCATATATGTGTGGATGTATGTATATACACATGCATATGTATATATACACATGTATATATGTGTGTATATGTATACTTGTGTATATACACACACATATATATACTTATGTATATATACATATATGTATCTGTATATATATATATAT
>NW_026319620.1:0-329 GCF_001194135.2 Octopus bimaculoides
ATAGAGAAATAGAAATATAGCGGAAGAGAAAGATTATTCCCACATTGAACTAAAATGGCGGAAAACAATATTATTTTTTATGTCCTTAAAAAAAATATGCAAAAACAAATGAAATAAGATAAAACAAATCCTACAAAAAGCCATCTTGATGAAGTTTTCCAATTGAGCTGACATATTTGTAAAAATGGTGTTTCTACCTACCCACTCTCTCTCTCCACCTCCTTCCTCTCCCTTCTCTTAAACACACACTCACACACAATCTCTCTCTCCCTACACACACATACACATCTATCTATCTATCTGTCTCTGTCTACCTGTCTGTCTCTGTC
>NW_026319621.1:0-442 GCF_001194135.2 Octopus bimaculoides
TGTGCATGTATGTATATATACACACACATAGATATATGTAAATGTATGTAGATATAGATGTATGTATAGCTGCATATATATGAATACATGTATATATAAGTAAATATATGTGTACAAATACATATACATGCACTTACACATGTTCCTACACACACGAACAACAATAGCACATACACAGCCTTACAAGTATTGTAATATTCGTATATATGTATTGGTGTGTGTGTGTGGTGTGTGTGTTTGTATATATATGTGTGTGTATATATATGCATCTATGTACATGTATATATAGAAAGATATATGTGGATATATACATATATATACATTTATATAGATATACACACGCACATACACAGACAGAAGTATATGTATGTATATGCATATATACATATATATATATATATACAGATGTAAATTCATCTATCTATCTATCTATCTATCTATC
>NW_026319622.1:0-279 GCF_001194135.2 Octopus bimaculoides
CTGGGGCTGGCAAGCTGGAAGGCTGCACCAGGCTCCAGTCTGATTTGGCATGGCTTCTACAGCCAGATGCCCTTCCTAATGCCAACCACTCCAAGTGTGTAATGGGTGCTCTTATATGTTACCAGCACGGGTGCCATTAGCATGATACCAGTATCTACCATGACTGTGATTTCACTCAGCTTGATGGGTCTTCTCAAGCACAACATAATGCCAAAGGTCTTGGTCATATATCATCATCATCATCGTTTAACATCCGCTTTCCACGCTAGCATGGGTTGG
>NW_026319623.1:0-501 GCF_001194135.2 Octopus bimaculoides
ATATATATATATATATATATATATATATATATTCCTAATAAGTAGGAAGGTAGACAAACCACTAACCCCTTCAGGTAGATGACCCTGCTTGATTTGTAGAAAAGGTGTGGATAGAAACTCTATAAGATGTACCCAGTGTAAGCTATGGACACATAAGAGGTGCAGCAATATCAAAGGAAGGCTAACTAGGAAGATAGTTTTTGTATGTGGCAGATGCTCAGGTGCAATAAACACTGAAAATGTGCAGAGAACAACTTCTGCCACATTCCAGGGAGAAAAACTAGACGTAGTTGATAACATCCGTTACCTAGGTGACCAAGTTAGTTGTGGGGGAGGGTGCACTGAAAGTGTAGCTACTAGAATATGAATAGCCTGGGCAAAGTTCAGAGAGCTCTTACCTCTGCTGGTGACAAAGGGCCTCTCGCTCAGAGTAAAAGGCAGACTGTTTGACGCATTTGTACGAACAGCCATGCTACATGGCAGTGAAACATGGGCCGTGAC
>NW_026319624.1:0-275 GCF_001194135.2 Octopus bimaculoides
TGCATACATGCACACACACGTGGATGCGTGTTTGTACGTATATGTGTGTGAGTGAGTGTGGGACTGTGTGTATGCGTGAGCTATACTTTGTGTATTTATGTGTGTGTGTTTGGGTATGATTGCATACACGTGTGTGTGTATGAGGGTGTATGTTTGTGAGATTGTGTATGTTTGTGTGTGTATGTGTGGCATGTGTGTATGAGAGTGTACGTTTGTGAGATTGTGTATGTGTGTGTACGAGCTAGTATATGTATGTGTGAGTGACTGTGTGTGTG
>NW_026319625.1:0-397 GCF_001194135.2 Octopus bimaculoides
TATATATACATATATATACTTAGGTGTGTGTGTGTTAGTCTATGCCTGTGTCTCAGTGTTTGTCTCATCACCACTTTAGAACTTTTGTCGATCTTCTTGCATGTGGAACTTAGCTGTTCAGCAAAAGTGATGGATAGAATCAGTACCATGCTTAGAAAAATAAGTACTGGGGTTGACTCATTTTACTAAAGATCTGAGGTACTGACCCATTGTGGCCACAGTCCAATGACTGGAGCAAGTAAAACGTAAAAGATACCTATATATATAGTTATGTGTATACATATAATACTTATATATATCCTTATACATGGATATATATACACACATATACATATATATATCGATATATATGGATACACAGATACACAGTTATATAAACATATCCATGTACATGGAT
>NW_026319626.1:0-805 GCF_001194135.2 Octopus bimaculoides
TACATACATACATACATACATACATACATATGCACACATACATACATACAAACAAAATTACCCTGTTGTTGACGCTGAAATTGCAATGAAGGAACTTTGGATTTAGGTTAGAAACCGGTTCTTTCTCTATTGGCAAGAAATCTTGAAATAAAACTGAGCAATGACATACATCAGGTACAGTATTTACAGATGAGATCCAGAGATGTTCAATATGGAAAACATTTAGAAGAACTCAAATGATTTGAACTTGCACTCTGAAAGTTTTACTGAGGACTAAGTCTGTGAAGTAAAGAGTGGCTATAAAAGGAGTCCAGGTATGGAAATAATGATGTCAATAAACAAATAAAACCACCTGGGTTTGGTATATAAAATATATTGTATACATGTAAATAGGAAGAAAACAAAAAACTGAAAATATTCAGTCGATGAATACTTATGTATAAATATATATATATATTAACAGAGGAAACTTACATAAAGTACAAAAGACGGAAAGAATTAAAAGGAAGCAGGTATAGTGTTACAAGTCAGACAGCTGTTTCTGGAGAATTGGAGATTCTTCATAAGGAGAATCATAAGGATACACATAAGAAGACTCATAAGGAGACTCGTAAGATGACTCGGAGAGCCTTCATAATATTAGCAGATGTAGGTCACCGGAATATTCAACCAGTAACGGAAGTAAATAAACATTGGATAAATCGGCTTCCGTCTTCAGGGTGGGAAGATAAAAAAAAAACTGACGTTTCAAATCATGATGCACAAGACATACACACTTCACGTCTGGCTGTACAGCCTTTTTGTT
>NW_026319627.1:0-155 GCF_001194135.2 Octopus bimaculoides
AACGAAATAACGACCGGTCGAACGAACTAAATAACGAACGATCGAACGAAAGAAATAATGAACGAACGAAGCAACGAACGAACGAAATGATGAACGAATGAAATGACCAACGAACGAACGAAATGACGAACGAACGAAATGACGAACGAACGAAA
>NW_026319627.1:165-306 GCF_001194135.2 Octopus bimaculoides
GAACGCAATGACGAACGAACGAACGAAATGACGAACGAACGAACGAAATGACGAACGAACGAAAAAACGAACGAAATTATGAAGGGACGACCGAAATAACGAACGAATGAACGACCGAACTAACGATACACCAAACGAACA
>NW_026319628.1:0-283 GCF_001194135.2 Octopus bimaculoides
TATGTGTGTGTATGAGTGTGTGTGTGGGCGTATAGGTGCGTGTTTGTGCGTGTGTGGGTGTGTGTGCCTACATGTATGTATGTATGTATGTATATATACACACATATATACATGCGTATGTATACACAGAGACATATATGTAAATACATATATCGATACGTACATATACATAAATAAAAACACATCTATATATAGATAGATATATCCATTTCCATGTAGATATACATATATATGTATACATATATATACACAGATATCACATATATGCGTATAAATATACACA
>NW_026319629.1:0-1060 GCF_001194135.2 Octopus bimaculoides
CTGTGGAGTGCTCAGCCACTTGCACGTTAATTTCACGAGCAAGCTGTTCTCATGGGAACTGCCCATATCCTACGCAAAATACTGTCTATGTAATCTTAAATTTCAAAACAAACTCATAATTTTCTTGTTTTCTAACTGGAAAATTCTAACTGGGCCCCACCTGCAAGGTCATGCGCTGTTTATCTTGATATGAGATCACCATATCGCACACATATGGTTGTGATGCATGTGCCTGGTGTACCCTTATCAGACGGGTAGTCATGATGGGTATACTGGACTTCGTATATTTGTACCCCAGTGTCACTTTGATGGCATGCACTGCTCTCTCACTCAATAATAATAATAATAGACACAACAGTCGACCTACTCAACAAAAACCCTTCAAGGCTTTGGTGCTCCGGAATGGTTGCCGCAGAATGACTGAAATAAAACAAAAATAAAAGATGAAAGCTGAAACGATAGGGTTAAATATCAGCGACATTAACGTCACTATTTTTAGCAGAACAATCCTTGCTTCCGACATTTATTGAAAAGCGATGATCTACCGTTTCAAATATTTTAAAGGAAGCAACGACAAGCCATACACAATAAAATAAGTAGGTCACACCATTGAATTAGTCTGTGATTTCTTTTTTGTCTTGGTTTTCATGGCTATTTGACTTCGTAATTTAGTGTGAGTAAAACTGAAAGGAAGCAGACGACACCCTTTCGTTTCTTTACTTACTTTCGTCGTGGATGAAATCTTTTCAATGGTGGACTCTAACGGCTATTTTTAGATGTCTGGTTTTTTCTGCCTCTCCTTCCTCCTCATCTTCTTTTGCCTCCTCTTCCACTCCTCCCCCGTCTTCTTCCTTTCCTTCTTCTTCTACTTATTCTTCTCCAGGTTAGTCTAATTCTTCTCCACATACTTTACATTCTTCTTCTTCTTCTTCTTCTTCTTCTTCTTCTTCTTCTTCTTCTTCTTCTTCTTCTTCTTCTTCTTCTTCTTCTTGTTTTAGCCATTAGGCTCAGACCACGCAGGAGCACTTCCTTGAATGGTTCAATGGAATAAAAACAGAAC
>NW_026319629.1:1293-2036 GCF_001194135.2 Octopus bimaculoides
ATATATATATATATATATACGTAGGGCTTCCATACAGTTTCCGCCGATCAAATTCACTCAGAAAGCATTGGTCATTCTAGAGCTGTAGCTGAAGACACTCACCCAAAATGCTGGGTGGAGTGGGGACCGAACCCTAAACCACGTTGTTTGAAAATCGACATCTTAAACTACTGAATTTAATATTTGTTGAGTATAAGGCAGCAACGTGGCCGAATCGTTAGCTTAACGGCATTTCGTTCGTCTTTATGCTCTGAGTTCAAATTCCATCGGGGTCGACTTTGCCTTTCATCCTTTCGGGGTCGATAAATTAAGTACCAGTTGCGTATTGTGTCGATCTAATCGACTGGTCCCCTTCCCCAAAAAATTTCAAGCCTTTTGCCTTTAGTAGAAAGGATTAGTATTGTTGTTGTTGTTGTTGTTGTTGTTGTTGTTATTAAGGTGGTAAGCTGGCCGAAACGTTAGCACGCCGAGTGAAATGCTTAGCGGTATTTCGTCTGTCTTTACGTTCTGAGTTCAAATTCCGCCGCGGTCGACTTTGTCTTTCATCCTTTCGGGGTCGATAAATTAAGTACCAGTTGTAGGCTTTGTGCTTTTAGTAGAAAGAATTATTATTATTATTATTGTTCAGTAGTTTTTATTTTTATAACGTGCTTTCACTTCACTACCAAGCGCAGCTCTGTGCGCCTTGGGTATGTGCTGTGGTTTGCTGTGGTGCTCTTATGGTTACTGTATTGAAAGTGTTT
>NW_026319629.1:3186-4445 GCF_001194135.2 Octopus bimaculoides
AGACAAAAAGAAAGAAAAAAGAATCACTGAGGTTTAGTGAATGGTTTGACCTACTTTCTTATTCTTTCCTCGTTTTATTTTAGATTGCTTTCTTAGAGTGGTGAACTGACAGAATCGTTAGCACGCCGGGCGAAATGCTTAGCAGTATTTCGTCTGCCGTTACGTTCTGAGTTCAAATTCCGCCGAGGTCGACTTTGCCTTTCATCCTTTCGGGTTGATAAATTAAGTACCAGTTACGCACTGGGGTCGATGTAATTGACTTAATCCCTTTGTCTGTCCTTGTTTGTCCCCTCTATTGTTTAGACCCTTGTGGGCAATAAAGAAATAAGAAACGTTAGCACGCCAATTCGTAGCATTTATTCCGGTTTTACGTTTTGATTTCAAATCCAACCTAGATTGACTTTGTTTTTCATTCCTTTCGAAGTCGATGAAATAAGTATCAATCGATCACTGGGGTTGATCTAATCGGCCTACCCTTCCCTGAAATTGCTCGCCTTTTGCCCCCACCCTCTAAAAACAATTCAGGCCTCGTTCCTCTAGTAGAAATTATCATTATTATTATTATCATTATTATTAAGGCTGCGAGCTGGTAGAGTCGTTAGCGAGCCAGGTGAAATGCTAAGCGGTATGCTTAGCGGTGGTTTCCCCATTGCTACGTTCTGAGTTCAAATTTCACCAAGACCGACTTTATCTTTCATCATTTCGGTGGTCGATGGAATTAGTACCAGTCACGCACTGGGGGTCGATGTAATCGCCTTAATCCGTTCCCCCAAATTTGAAGCCTTGTGCTTCCAGTAGAAAGGATTTTTAAGGCGGTGAGCAGACAGAATCGTTAGCATGCGGAGCGAAATGTTTAGTAGTATTTCGCCCATCGCTACTTTTCGAGTTCAAATTCCACCAAGGTTGACTTTGCCTTACATCCTTTCGGTGTCGATAAATTAAGTACCAGTGATACACTGGGGTCGATGTAATCGACTAGGCCCCTTCCCCAAATTTCAGGCCTTGTGCCTCGAGTAGAAAAGATTATTATTATCATTATTATTAATATTATTATTATTATTATTATCATCATTATTATTATTATTATTATTATTATTATTATTATTATCATTATTATTATTATTATCATTATTATTATTATTATTATTATTATTATTATTATTATTATTATTATGATTGGGAAGGTTAGGGTAGAGAAAGTCGAAAGAGGACAGCAATGGAATCAGAGTTCAGAGTTCGTATCCCACCGATGCGACTAT
>NW_026319629.1:5815-6167 GCF_001194135.2 Octopus bimaculoides
TATGTATATACATGTATACACATATATATGTACATATATATATATATATATATGTATATACATATATATATGCATATATATACGTTATAATTACACACACACACACAGACACACATATATATACACACATACAGATAGATATGTAGAAATGTGTATAAACTATGTTAACATGAATATATATACATTTACATATGCATATATATGTACGTAAGTATATATATATATTACTTGTTTCAGTCATTTAACTGCGACCATGCTGGAGCATCGCCTTTAGTCGAGCAACTCAGCCCCAGGACTTATTATTTGTAAGCCTAGTACTGATTCTATCGGTTTCTTTTGCCGAACCGCTAAG
>NW_026319630.1:0-625 GCF_001194135.2 Octopus bimaculoides
ATATGTAACGCACTGCCTAAATACCAATCTTGGGAAATTAGGCTTCTCAAAACCAGAAAGTAGAAAGCTAATTCGAAGAAGACTACAGATCTAACCCATCACTGGAACTCTAAAAATATATGTGAGCATTTCTAGATATGCAACTATATTCATGAGAATACATACATAAAACAAAACATACAAAGCTGAACATATACATATATACATGTATACATACATACATACATACATACATACATAGATGCATACATACATACAAACAAAAATACCCTGTTGTTGAAGTTAAAATTCCA
The DNA here is from genome assembly GCF_001194135.2 of Octopus bimaculoides. Lineage (NCBI taxonomy): Eukaryota > Metazoa > Mollusca > Cephalopoda > Octopoda > Octopodidae > Octopus > Octopus bimaculoides. Next base: position 294 of record NW_026319630.1, read on the forward strand.
ATGAGAGAGACTTGAATCAAGGTTAGAAACCGGCTCTTTCGCTATTAACAAGAAATCTTGAAACGAAACTGACCAATGACATACATACATATATATACGTATGTTAATGCAAACAAGAAAAATAGAACTCAAAACTATGAGTATATGTATATCTTTCTTAATATATAGCAGAAGTAACAGAGTGACTCAAGGTCCGAGAGTTCCGTGCGTGCGTTGATAAGTGCCAACGCACGAAACTCTCAGACCTTGAGTCATTCTGTTACTTCAGTTGTATATTAATAAAAAATATAAATAGATAGATAGATAGATAGATAGATAGATAGATAGATAGA
>NW_026319631.1:0-908 GCF_001194135.2 Octopus bimaculoides
AGGGGCACACCTCCGCTTCTTGAGTCCCTTCTTGCGCAGCATACATCACACGAACGATGTCATTCTTCAACGTCTTGAAGCATGCCCGTCCAATCAAACCTCTGCTGCATCCGGTTCAGAGTTTTCTTTAACCCCAAATGTCCACTCGTAATCAGATCATGAATTTCTTCGAACAGCTCAGGTCTCACCCTCTCAGATGTCACCAATTGCCAATACTTGTTAAGGTCATCGAGCGTTTCCCGTCGCCTTTCGAGTAGTCCGTTGTTTAGGCGAAGAAGGACCCACTGATTCCAGCAGTTCTTAGTTACAGGGCTGGACCAGAACACTTCTTCCCAAGATGGTCTCACTGCATTCTGCTGCAACCACTCTCTCACTGGTCCTAAGTCTATATCTTCCATATCTCTTCTTTAGTTCTTCTTCAGTCGACACATGCCCAGTCACTGCAGTTCGGTTACAATTCTTACTATGATCTTCCCCTCCACTACAATGCTTGCAATCCTGGTCACAAGGTGACGACCCAAACAGACAGCGTTGCCATGTACCAGCCCCGTATGGTGCTGTACATCATAGTTGTGCTGATCCAGCTTCCCTAGCCAGCGTGCCATTTGTCCCTCCAGATTCTTCAGTGTCTTCAACCACTTGGATGCTGCATTGTCCGTTCTGGGAGTAAAGTTAGACCCATACAGTTACGGATGGAAAAGTCAATGCTCTTCATCACAGTAGTTCCGCTTTGGTGGACCGAGCTTCTTTCTGTAGTACGCCACCATATATTCCTTGTCGTCCTTCTTTTGAGACAATAATTCGCTTATACCGTGATCACTGGCGTCACAGTTCAGGATGAATGGCTTTGCTCTGGTCTCGGTATAGTTACACAGGGGAACTCACTAGCGCATATTTGAGTTCGTCAA
>NW_026319631.1:3982-4823 GCF_001194135.2 Octopus bimaculoides
AGTTTTCACATTTCGGTAATTTTTCAGCTTAACACCCGCACGATTACCTAACCCTAACCATAAAACCCTAAACCTAACCATAATCCTAAACCTAACACAAACCCTAACCCTAGACCCTAACCCTAAAACCCTAACCCTGACCCTAAAACCGTAACCATAACACTAACTTTAATCCTAACCCTAACTCTAACCCTAAAACCGAACCCTAACCCTAACTCTAACCCTAACCCTAAATCCTAACCCTAACCCTAAGACCCTAACCCTAAAACCCTAACCCTGGCCCTAAAACCCTAACCCTAACACCCTAGTGAAAATCGTGCGGGTGTGAATCTGAAAAATTACCCACATTTCTAATGAAGTTCACTGATTTACAATGTGTTGTCCAGTCTACATAAACTCCGTTGTTTGTATATTTACAAAACATTGACGAACATGAGTTATATTGTAGTGAATGCTTGTGTGTACGTGCACTTGCATGCGTTTGAGAGAGCGAGAGAGAAGAGAGAGAGAAAGGAAGAGAGAGAGAGGGTGAAAGGAATAGAGAACGGGAGCAACGAAGAGAGAGAAACAGAGGAAGGGAGAACGGAAGACAGTTATAAAATAGAAATGCATGCGCGTGTTTATATGAGAAACACACACAAAGTAAATCTTATATCTATAATGTTGATGTGTGTATGTGTCTGCTTTTACGTTTCTATTTTATGAAAAATAGGTAAAAAATACTAAGAGGAGACAAGGACGCTGAACATGCAGACAGACATTGGTCGAAGAAGAAGCCCCAGATGATCAGTTCACGTGGATAGTTAGAGGTAGAGGGATAGAAGAAAGCTATTTAAATGGG
>NW_026319632.1:0-232 GCF_001194135.2 Octopus bimaculoides
TCCGAAATACAACAATATGTGTGTGTGTGTGTGTATGTGTGTATATATATATATTCATACATGTATAGATATTTGTATAAATAATATATAACATACACACATGCACACGCACACACACACACACATACATCATAAAAAATATTCTTTAACTTGTTTCAGTAATTTGACTGTGGCCATGCTGGTCAAATCAACCCCAGGACTTATTCTTTGTAAGCCTAGTACTTATTCTGTC
>NW_026319633.1:0-270 GCF_001194135.2 Octopus bimaculoides
TATATATATATATATATATATATATATATATATATATAGTCTTGCTACACAGCAGCAAAACATATGCTGCAACTGTTGAGGACATGCGTAGTCTTGAAAGAAATGAAGCTAGTATGCTTCACAGGATGTGCAATGTCAGTGTGTATGTCCAACAGTGTAAGCATCTTGAGAGAAATGTTAGACATAAGAGGCAACAGATATTGTGTGCAAGAGAGATGACTGTACTGGTATGGCCATGTGATACATATGGATGAGCACAGCTGTGTAAAG
>NW_026319634.1:0-237 GCF_001194135.2 Octopus bimaculoides
ATATATATATATATATATATATATATATATATATACTAGATCTATACTGCAAGCATAATCAAAGGCTGTGTGTACGGAATGCTATGATAGTCGACTGATTACTGTATATTTCATGAAATTATTCAAACGCGTTACACTGCAATTTACAGATTGAAAACAAACAGGTAAGCACATGCAGATTTTCACACACTTATACCTTTATACATACATACTTGCATATATATATATATATATATA
>NW_026319635.1:0-382 GCF_001194135.2 Octopus bimaculoides
TAGTGATTGTTAGAGTTGTGGTAGAAGGGGTAGGGGTAGGGGTATTGTTGAGTGGATAGGCTGGAAGTGGATGGCTAGGTATAGTGATTGTGTTGGTATGGGATGTGATGGTTTAAGGTTTTGTGAGAAATGCGGTGGGTTTTTGGGTGTTTGTAGGGTGGATTGTATGCAAGGTTGGAGTTGGGTAGGTAGTCATTGTGGTTATGTTGGTGTGGGTTGCCTGGGTATGAAGATCTGTAGAAAAAATGGTATGCTTGTGGGTGTTTATTGGGTGGACGGTATTGTGTACCTTGGGTGGGAGATTTATGCATAGGTCTGGGTAGGATTCCTTGTTTTGTGCTCTGAGTTTTAAAAGTTCCACTTCAGTTTTCATCTTTTCAGA
>NW_026319636.1:0-453 GCF_001194135.2 Octopus bimaculoides
GGGGGGGGGAAGAAAAGAGTAAGAAAAAAGGGAAAGAGAAAAATGTGTAGGGGTTAACGGTTTAACATACATATAGGCGCAAGCATAACTGAGTGGTAAGAAGATTGTTTCTCAACCACATTGTTACGGATTCAGTCCCACTGCGTGGCACTTTGGGAAAGTGTCTTCTATAGCCTCAGGCCGATCAAAATCTTGCAAGTAGATTTGGATGACGGAAACTGAAAGGATCCCATCCCAGACTACCGGTGTTGGTGTGTTTACCTCCTCGTAACTTAGTGGTTTAGCAGAAAGAGACGGATAAAATAATTACTAAGCTTCAAAAAATAAGTCATGGGGTCGATTCATTTGGCTAAAACCATTCAAGGCTGTGCCTCATCATAGCCGCAGTCAAATGACAAAACAAGTAATACACACATACACACACACACACACACACACACACACACACACACA
>NW_026319637.1:0-1022 GCF_001194135.2 Octopus bimaculoides
GATAAACCTCTGTACCTGGCTTTCGTTGACATGGAAAAAGCCTTTGACAGAGTCCACCGATCCCTTATCTGGTGGTCAACGAGGAAACTAGGGATAGAAGAATGGTTAGTGAGAGCTGTGTGACCCATGTACAGAGGCACTGTCAGCAAGGTGAGGGTTGGCAACGAGTACTGTGAAGAAATCCGGGTAGAGGTAGGGGTCCACCAAGGTTCAGTCCTCAGCCCCCTCCTTTTTATCATAGTCCTCCAGGCAATAACAGTAATTCAAGACAGGATACCTCTAGGAGCTCCTGTATGCTGATGACCTTGTGCTAATTGCTGAGTCACTATCAGAACTAGAGGAGAAGTTTCAGGTGTGGAAGCAAGGACTAGAATCGAAGGGCCTTAGAGTCAACCTAGCTAAAATGAAAGTCCTAGTAAGTAGGAAGGTAGACAAAACACAAACCTCTTCAGGTAGATGGCCCTGCTCGATGTGCAGAAAAGGCATAGGCAGAAACTCAGTGCAAGCTATGGGCACACAAGAGGTGCAGCAATATCAAAGGAAGGTTAACTATTAAGTTAGTTTTTGTAAGTGGCAGATGTTCAGGAGCAATAAACACTGAAAATGTGCAGAAAACAACTTCTGCCACATTCCAGGAAGAAAAACTAGATGCAGTTGATAGCTTCTGCTATTTAGGTGACCAAGTTCGTAGTGGGGAGGGTGCGCTGAAAGTATAGCTGCTAGAATAAGAATGCTGGTGACAAAGGGCCTCTCAATCAGAGTAAAAGGTAGACTGTATGACGCATGTGTACGAACAGCCATGCTACATGGCAGTGAAACATGAGCTGTGACTGCTGAGGACATGTGTAAGCTCGCAAGGAATGTAGCCAGTATGCTCCGATAGTTGTGTAATGTCAGTGTTATACTCGACAGAGTGTAAGTACCTTGGGAGACAAGTTGAACCTAAGACGCCTCAGTTGTGGTGTGCAAGAAAGACGATTGCGCTGGTATGGTCATGTGGCAAGAATGGATGAGGATAGCTG
>NW_026319638.1:0-357 GCF_001194135.2 Octopus bimaculoides
AATAAGCAACAAGGATATCCTGAGGTAATGCAGTACGATCGTTTCATGCATCTCCATTTAATTGAACAGTGCAATCGTTACATCAATTTAAATAGAAGTTACTTCTATGCTGAAGTTGACACATGTTCTTTGTCTATCTCCTTATCTGCTTGAAGATTTTAGGTGTAATTATACTAATGTGTCCATCTGTTCTAATTTAATTAAATTCTATGTCTTTTTGCAGCTGAGGATTGCTGTGCATTTTAAATTGATGTAATGATTGCATTGTTCAATTAAATAGGGTTGCATGAAACGATCGTACTGCATTACCTTGTTGCTTATTTTGATTTTAATCACCTTACTTTGAAATTGTATGGA
>NW_026319639.1:0-242 GCF_001194135.2 Octopus bimaculoides
CATACATACATACGTCATACATAGTTGCATGTACATCTACGTATACATGCATATATACATAAGATTGTTTCTTAATTGATTTATATCGCAATATATCTACATATGAGTGTGTGTGTGTGAGTGTGTGAGTGTGTGTGAGCGTGTGTGAGTGTGCATAAATGTGCGGATGCATATGCACATAATCTCACACATGCATACATACATGCATAAGTATGTATATGTATGTATGTATGTATATATAT
>NW_026319640.1:0-6613 GCF_001194135.2 Octopus bimaculoides
AGAGAAAGTCTTTAACGTTTCGAGCCTACGCTCTTCAACAGAAAGAAACATGGAGCGAAACAAGGAGAGAAAAAATATGAATGTAGTGGTCAGCGATCTATCATGGCGAATGCCGACACACACACACACACACACACATATATAGTATATATAAATCACAATATTGACTAACGCACACATTTCCACAATTCCCAATCGATTTTCTCCAAACTTTACACACACATTACTTATATCCCAAGAATAGTCATGCACTATAACATTTTGCCCAGAGCTCCCGTGCAAATGAACATAAATGGACATAGGTTTTGGGATGTAGGGTCTTCTATTTTGTCTATTCATTTATTTCGACTGTCCACCTGCAGGTTGACCCAGTCAGGAAACAGTATTTGGAAGCTATCATTTCGTTTTCTTGCAAATAGTTGTTTATGTTAATTTAAAAGATTTCTCGAAAAAATCTTATTTAGCTGTTATTTTTAGCACAACACGTATTATGTCCGGTAATTTACTTTCATGTAAATAAATATTTATATTAATTTAAAAGATTTATCCAAATCCGTTGTATGTACATAGCTTTTTGTATGTAGGGTCATCCATACTTTTTAAATCTATATGGTCGTATATTGGCATTCAAGAATATTTTTAGTGGTTATCACATCTTTTTATCATTTATTATTTATTTATTTGTTCTAATTCTGTATCATTACTTTCTATGTTTTTTTGTATGTGTATTGGTGTGAATAGTTTGAGTTTTGGTGAGAGAATATTATAAAAGTGAAAGCATTTTGTCTATTTATTTCGGCTGTTTTGTACACTTTTTAAAGCTATACGGTTGTATATAAGCATTACAGAATATTTTTTAGTTGTTTTCACATTTTTTTATTTATCATTTATTCATTTATTCATATGCTGTAATTGTGTATTATTACTTTCTATATATATTTATATGTGTATTACTGGGTATTGTTTGAGTTTTGGTTAGAGAATATTGTAAATGTTAAAGGATTTTGTCTATTTATTATTTCGACTGTCCACATGCGACGGTGATTAAATTGACTAGGAACACTGTACTTGATGAATATCTAATACCAAATTATCTTAATCTCCATATTTAAACTGCATTAAACTTTGGCAAGCTTACCTTTACCTATTCTGTGTTACTTGACAGATGATGCTCTCTTTCCTCTCCTCTATTTGTTAATATCTTTGTATACCTACCAATGCACTGTTTCACTACCAATGCACTGTTTCCATTATGATATTTCAACTGTTGTCCATTGTTTCAAATACGTTTTAGCACTGTCGTTCAAGCCTTTTTTTAACAATCACATATGATTCGTCCCAAAGAATCAACCTTTTAATAAGAGTTTTGTTTCCACTAGTGAAAGCTATACGTATCTTTCAAAAAGCTCCATACCAATTTCACTTTATGCATCATTCGTTGTTGATTTATGCGCAGGCTATGTGGGAAGAGAGAATGAAGGGGCTTTTGTTAGCTTATAATAGAATCGATAATCACTTGGTACACTAAATCCCATTTTCCTTTTCCAGATAATACAGGCATGCCACCTAAAAAGAGAGCACGCATTGGCCGAAAGTCTTCTGCAGTTGCAAGGTAGTAGTGGTGGCAGGCTAAGGAAACTGAGGACCAGAGGTTCTGTAGATTGTTGAAAAAAGCTGCTGCTGCTGCTGCTAGAGCTGCAACTACTCCAGAGCTGCGTGAAACCCATCGTGTGCTTACTGTTGACGCAAAGGCTGTAAAACTCCCGCAAAAGAATGCTATCCTTTGGGCACGCAACGGTGCATCCACTTCTACAGCATGGTTGGAAGCTGACGATAACCATCGGATGATGAGACTTCAGTTTAATGATCACCGGAAGGCTCTTGCCCATGGGTACTGGAAGCCATTGAGTAGTCGATGGGTATCAAAGGCGCTCAACTATGATATTGCTTTCTTGTGGGTCAAGCTGCTTGATGGTAGTGTCGGTATCTAATTTAATGGAAGCTGTTTACTTGAGCTTGCCTCTTACAAAAGTTGCTTTAGCACACTTATCAAAACCAAAATCCATGCCGATGTCATTACTGAATTCTTTAACAGTTGTTAACAGCCCTACTAGCTCTTCGTCATTTCTAGGAAACAGCTTCAGATCGTCCATATAAAACAGATGGTTTACTATACTATTATTCACTTGGAACAGATACAGTTACTGAGTTTTTAATCAGAACTTGTTCGTGGTGACAACACTATTTATCTATCTAATTATCTTTCACACACATCCACACACACACTTCCTCTCTCTCACTGTATTTCTCTCTCAACAACAACTTTTTCTCCTCCCCGTTGTGACAGAGATTACCTCCCTTTTTTTATTTCTCCTCTTCTTCCTTCCCTCTCCCTCCACACACACACACACACACATGCACTCACACACACACACGCACACGTACACAAACATACAATTTAGGACCAGTTCTCTAGGAATTAGTTCGGAACCTTATGGACAAGTTCATTCAACCGATTTTAATTGAATTGAACAGGTCAGCCGGAACACGGAAACTCTGTTATGTCGAATTTCCCATTCTTGAAGCGTCAAGACCATTTCTGAGCAGTTTTTTTCAGTGATAGCACTTTCTCCATACACAGCCCTCACTAATGTCTCGTACATAGTACAAATTGGCTTTGGCAACTTCGGAACGTTGATTAACCTTTAGCACACTGTAAGTGCACCAGGACAGCGGCATGGGAAACATTTCTAGAGAAAAGGCAGTGTGCTAAAGGTTAAAAGCAAAGAGAAGCGAATCTCGAAAGTTCGTTTTTTTTTTTTTTATCTACTGGACTCTCAATCTTCAAATGTCTACAAAGCGGTAAATTTTTTTTTCATATTTCAACATCGATAAACAGAAGTTGCAGAGAAAGAATAGAGTTACACAAAAAATAAACATGATAAACTATGATAAAAATATTTTCCGTGTTAACTCAAACAACATATGAATGAAACGAGTGATTTTATCTGATAACTCGATTCGATAGGTACCGCTTCTACCTTGAGAGTGACTTTTATCTAAATGTCAAGAAGTCATATAAAGATACAGATAGAATTTTCACAACTGTCTGTAAGAACAAAATTCACTTTTTAAACTTTGACCAAGTTAATAAAAATTATTGAAATGAGTTGAAAAATAATGCGGGAACAAAATTGCTTTTGAAATAATTTGCTGCAATGAAACACAAACTGTACCCAATGAAATTACACGATTTTGAATCTATGAGATTGTTGAAAGTTTATAACATCATATTATTATTGTTTTGAAATTGTATTTTTATGAAGCGTTTGTCTTTTGAGATGGTATAACATCCACATAGGTGTAACTGAAGGTGCAGCTTTAGGAGAGAACATCTATGACAGCTATATTCTTTGTTTGTGTATTTATTCTTATACGTTACGGGGACATACACAAGCACACACATATATATATACATATACATATATACGACGGGCTTCTTTCAGTTTCCGTCAACCAAATCCACTCACAAGGCTCTGGTCGGCCCGAGGCTATAGTAGAAGACACTTGCCAAAGGTGCCACGTAGTGGGACTGAACCCGGAACCATGTGGTTGGTAAGCAAGCTACTTACCACACAGCCACTCCGAGAATAAATAAAAGGCAAACAACGATTTTTTTAAATATTCTTTGTCAAATACAATTGTTACTTCTTATACCTTGAGAGGTGTTATCTCTTATTTTCATCTTTATCTCAAGAAGCCAGGTAAAAATAAAGACAGAAATACAGTGAATTATCCATGGGGAAAATACTGGTTGGCGGCATTTCGCTTTTGCCCTTCGACAAGGTTTGTTTTTAATGTGAATTATTTATTTTGGACCAAGTTTATGTTTGTCGAGAAACTTACCCAGCAAGTCTGTCTTGTGCCATAATTGAGCATAAATAAGTTTTTTCTCAATTTTAATTTGAAAAAAAAAAAAAAAAAAAAACTTCGCTCATCCTTGACCTCAGAAATGTAAAGGAATAATGTTACGCCTTGATATTTTACTGATCTTAGATATGGAGTATATGTGGTTTCCTGCTTTCGCTCCGCAAAATACTCGTTGAATAAACGACATCTTTTTCCACTCTATTTCTCTTTCTCTATCTTACTTCTTTTTCTATGTCTTTCTCTCTTTCTTTCTCTCTCTCTCTCTCTCTCTCTCCCTTTCACTCTCTCCCATTCCACCTTTCTGTCTCTCTCACTGTCTCTCTCACTTTTTGTTTGTGTCTCTCTCTCTCTCTCTCTCTCTCTGCCTGCCTCTCTGCATCTCTGCCTCTTTCTCTCTCTTTCCCTCTCCCACTGTCTCTCAGTATCTCTCTCATTTCCCTCTTCTTTGCCGACCTCTCTCTCTCTCTCTCTCTTCCCATTAAGGGAACAGACAGAGTCGTTAGAATGACAGCCAGATAATTGACTTTACAGTCCCAAATGAAAAACATCAATATGAGAGGTATAGAGAAAATATTAAAGTACCATGAACTGGTCATTGAATTACAGAGACTATGGAAAATGCGGGCAAAATGTATTCCAGTAGTTATAGGTGCATTGGGAACTATCCCTAAAGATCTGAACAGACGGATACAGAAAATAAGCATAAAACCCAATTTAGTACAACTCCAGAAAACAGTGTTATTAGGGACAGCTTAAATACTTAGGAGGGTTCTTAGCATCTGAAGTTACTTGTAGCCCGATGTTAGAAATATTTCTTTTCCAACAGTCTAATCTGTTGTGTGTATATGAATTATAATTTAAAAGAATTGACGTAACCCTTCACGAAGGCAGATAGACAATACGAAGAGTACGATGCTATTGAAATATCAGGTCATCCCATAAGTTCTGTCCGAATTTTGAATAAAGAAAACAAATGATCAAATGTTATATTTAATTGAAATTTAATCATCAATGTACTTTCCCTGATTATCTATGACTTCCGTCCATCTATTCACAACAGGACAAATCCTTCTGGATTTTGTCCCATGTCCAATACCAGAAAGTGCCAATCAAATCAAGAGACAGATATGGGCCAAGGGTGGCAATAAACAAGTTATTGAGGCTTAAGACAGTTCCATCTGCTATCCATCACAAGTCTCAAACACTGAGCAAACACAAAATTTGGAGATGAAAGAACCCCAACATTAGATTAAATATGAACAGTAGTAAAACTGTGAAATGGACACAGGAATATAAAATGGAAACTGTTGACTAATATTGAAATTAATCAAATAAAGGAAAATTCGGTCAAATGAAAGAAAAAAAATCAGATTTGAGAAAGAAACCAACGAATGTAACTCAAAAAATAGCATATAAAACTGTCGTAGTCAAAGCAGGAAAATCTTTGCAGGACGAACGTGACACATTAAGAAACTATCCTTAAAAATCAAACCATTGTTGAGTAACAAAGTAACGAGATTACCAACAATAAGACGGAGATAGATAATATTTGATATCCAAACAAGAGATATGAAAGAAATTGAAGAGCAAATAGTTGCTGAATGAATCAATGTCAGAAATATAAAGTTAAGCAGTGACATTGCTATGATTCGCTGTAGATAAATCATCGTAAAAAAAAAAAAATAAAAAAAACATGGAAAGAAAAATAGATTAAACAAATAAATACTTGAAATACTGGGAAAGTTTAGATATTGCCAGACTAAAAATGCATTTAATAATAGATGTCTTTGTTATCGTTACTATCATTCGTTGAACGATGCGAAAACGATACATCCGACAGAGAGAGAGAGAGAAAGAAAGACAGAGAGAGAGAGACAGACAGACAGACAGACAGAGAGTTAGAGACATACAGACAGATGCACAGACACACAAACACAAGACAGAGTTTGCAGAGGAAGACTTATGCTGCATAGATATGGTCTTGCTAGGACTCGCCTACTTGATTTTAGAAGGATTGCTGAGAATTCATCAGGGCCAGTAGCTGAGTCCGGGCTCATCTCATCTATAGCCTTTATAACACCGTCTTCTTTTATATTGATGTAATCAATCATCACTGCCTCTCTTTTTATATCTGCAGTGACGAAAAAGTCAGCTGACTTGCAAGTGTCTTAGGGTTGGAGTGAAAACATTTTTTAATTGCTCATTTAGCATTTCACTTACCAACATCCTGTGAATGAACTAAATTTTTCGAGGAATGGCTCTACCCTGCATTGCGCTGAGGCTGTTTCTATAGCAAACTTGTAGAAGGCTCCGGGGTTAGATTTTATATTGTCTATAGCCCTGGCTTCTTTCTTTGCTCTTTCTTTTTCATGGGTGAGTTCCAGATTTTTTGCAATCTCCAGCAGTTGTATTTTCAGGCGGGATTTTTCACTGCTTTCAATTTGTTTGTTTAGGTGATCTAAAATCTTTGTACGCTGGATATATATATATAGGAGGGGAGGAGGAAGGGGTGAAAGAGGTTAAAAAATATGCAGTAAGTTCGGTTACTAGGTATCTGATGTCGTTATTGTAGCCATCAGTAATCTTTGGTAATTTTTTTTTTTTATATTTGCATAAATTTTCTTTGCATATTTCTTTTACATGTATATATTGATTTCTTTTTTTTCTTATTTTATGTTTTCAC
>NW_026319640.1:7952-8499 GCF_001194135.2 Octopus bimaculoides
ATTTCATAAATATTTGCCATAAAGGCATTACAAAGAGGAGACAGACAAGGACAGACAAACATAAAAGGGGTGAAGTAACTGTATCGATTAAATATTTACAATTTTAAATATACAATAATAATTGGATTATATTTACAATGTTCGATTAAAGCATTGCTCATTACAGATGCAATTTGTAATGGCTTTCCTGGAGGATAGGCATCCGACCACCAGGGTAGACCCCTTGCCTTTTCATTCCCTTGTTTTTGGCTTCCACTTACCTGGTGCCAAACACTCCCAGCTTCCTCGCCACAGGCTTCCATCTTCTCATGAATCTGTTTCGTGGCAAGATACCCCTTCTCCAGCCTGATCTTACTACTGAGGTGGTAACAAAAAAAAAGTTAACTAACCCCTGGCCAGATACAAAGGTATCCATCACTGTGCCTCTTACACGCGTCTTCCATACCACACAGCCACTCGTGCGTTGGTAAAATAAGTACCAAAAAAATGTCCTTGGTTCTCTCTTTACTCTTTTACTCTTTTACTTGTTTCAGCCATTTGACTGTGG
>NW_026319641.1:0-341 GCF_001194135.2 Octopus bimaculoides
TATATATATATATACATGTATGTGTGTACATACATATATACATATATATATATTATATGTACACATATTATACATATATATATATGTACCTATATTATATGCATATATATATTGTATGTATCATATGTATATGTATGTGATATGTAGATATATATATATATTTATTTATAAATATGTATATGTATGTGTGTATGTATATGTATATATAAATATGTGTGTATGTGTGTTATATGTGAATAAAAGTATACATACACAGATAAAACAGATATGCATTTGAATACATACACATGCATATATACACACGCACGCACACACACACTTGTATATATATATATATATAT
>NW_026319642.1:0-255 GCF_001194135.2 Octopus bimaculoides
CGAAATACCGCTACGCATTTCGCCCGGCGTACTAACGTTTCTGCCAGCTCGTCACCTGTAGAAAATATAAATAATGAAAGCACAGGTGGGTAAAGACCCCTTTTCGGCATGACTGGCCATGAGGTTGTACCCAGAAGTCCGGGCAAAACTGTTTATGGAAGACCAGTACTCGCCCATGCATACCGGCCTCCCCTCTCCATGCGAGCGATATTATCCAAGGGAAAGGCAAAGACTGATACAGCTTGGCACCAGTGA
>NW_026319643.1:0-379 GCF_001194135.2 Octopus bimaculoides
CTTCTCAACATAGTCACCGTTTCTCTCAATAGCAATGTTCCACCTTCAAACGAGAGCATGTATCCCCGCCCCGTAAAATTCTGTTGACTGTTCTTTGAGCCATTTCTTTACTACACTGCAATAATGTTTGCCTCTTAAACCCTCTTTCATGGGGCCAAAGAGATGATAGTCAGAAGGCGCTAAATTATTCCAGTGACGAGGAAGTGAAAACTGTAGTGAAGAAGTGACTCAAAGAACACAAAGAACAATCAATAGAATTTTACTGGACAGGGATACATGCTCTCATTCGAAGGTAGAACATTGCTATTGAGAGAAACAGTACTATGTTGAGAAGTAGAGATGTGATCCACAGAAGACCAGCTTCATTTTGATGTATGAT
>NW_026319644.1:0-484 GCF_001194135.2 Octopus bimaculoides
AGGAAACTAGCACATTAAAAGAATCAGAAGGTTCAGGAAAAATGTTTTTTAGAGATCTTAAAAAGATTATAGTACTTGTGCGAGACCAGTGAAAATTGTATATACCTCGATTATCTGCAGACTATAGTTTCAAAATCAATACTTCCAAATTAAAGTATCTATTTATCATCAGTACAGGTTGCCGATATTCTTATAATCGAACAGAATCTTGTGCTAGTTGTCTTCACCCAATGAAAACGTGCACGTGATTCTATCCATTATAAGGATTAAAATTCAAAAGTCTTAGTTTTGGCGCGCTGAATCCGGAAAATATCTCTGCAGAAAATAATTTCTGCTTTGAATTTACCAACTTTGAGAAATGTGATTATGATTAATTAACATAATATGGTAAAAATTCGATATTAATTAATATCAATTTAATACGAAGAAACTAGCACATTAAAAGAATCAGAAGGTTCAGGAAAAAATTTTTTGGGAGATCCTA
>NW_026319645.1:0-153 GCF_001194135.2 Octopus bimaculoides
AACGAATATCATTATAACCATTATCATATTCAGCATCACCATGGACATGTTAACCACCTTCATTATCAGAATACTCAACATTAACATCGACCCCATCATCAGCATCATCACATCTTCGTCATCATCAATACACACACCCTATACTCTTCTCTC
>NW_026319645.1:2117-2335 GCF_001194135.2 Octopus bimaculoides
GTGTGTTTGTGCGTGTGCGTGTGTGCGTACGCATGTATGTATGTCTTTCTTATGAGCGATCTTTTAGAGTGTATCGATTTGTGTTTCTGTTTCTAACTGTATATGATTTAGTTTCTTTATATCTCGAACAACGTTGTTTACCATCCATGACTCTCCCTAGTAATTGCATATTTTAGAAGTACATTATTAATATGAATGTATTTTAGACTTCTTCTTTT
>NW_026319645.1:3665-4043 GCF_001194135.2 Octopus bimaculoides
TGTAGTAGTAGTAGTGTTGTTGTTGCTACATTTGGTGGACATCTGCTCTGCGCTGAAATGGAATTTGACCACCGATCACAGATTTGGGAAGGGCTGTGTCCGTTGTGATATCCCTTCTTTGGAAAGTATGAGGGAATGTGTGAGTGTCGGGGGTTTTGCGAGTGTGTGTGGGTTTGTCTGGGTGCGTGTGGGTCTGTGTGATTGTGCGATTTCGTCTGTATAAGATTATCTGTGTATATTAGTATTAAAGCCTGTCTCTTCTTTGATTTTGTCTTCTTTGTCTACTCTTCCTTGTCTGATTTTACTACATCAAAATTTCTTCATTTTTTTCATCTACTTTCTTATTCACCTTGTTCTTCTTTGTCGTCACGTTCTGTG
>NW_026319646.1:0-547 GCF_001194135.2 Octopus bimaculoides
ATAAAACCATATATAAATATATATATATACATATATGTATGTATATGGATACACACACACATATTCACACACAAAAGTTAAATAAACATATATATTTATTTATGTGTATAGTGAGAGAGAGAGAGAGAGAAGGAAAGTTGGATAAACAACCAATAGATAGAAAAGGAGAGACATTATTCTCGTAATGGTTTTGCAAGATTTTCATGTAAAATTGTGTATTGGCCATTTCATTTCAGTAAAAGGAATCATGTACTCCGTTGGTATTTTAACTTTGTTGACTATTATCGGATATTTAGATACTAATAAACAAATTAATGAATCTTATTGTCTGATCACTTATTTGACTAACCAATCAGTTGACGAAACACTTGACTTATCAAACCATTGATTAGTTATATGATAATAAATGAATTGGAAATCAACCACTGTGTGTCTTGTTACTAAAAAAATAACCCTCCACCACCAAGAACAACATGTACTTGTACACCCACAAATAAAAAAGCACCCACGCTGGAATCACATAAAAAGCACCCAGTAGATTCTGTAA
>NW_026319647.1:0-244 GCF_001194135.2 Octopus bimaculoides
ACATGTATAATCTGTGTATCTAAATGAATGTGTGTATCTAAATGAATGTGTGTATCTATACACGTATATACATAAAACATGTATTATGTATATACGTTTGTGTATATCTATCTATCTACCTACCTATCTATCTGGCTGTCTTTCTGTCTGTCTGTCTGTCTGTCTATCTATCTATACATACAAATGAGTGTGTGCATATACGTATGTATGTATGTATGTATGTATGTATGGATGGATGGATGGA
>NW_026319648.1:0-874 GCF_001194135.2 Octopus bimaculoides
ACACACACATATATATATATATATATATATATATATGTATGTATGTATCTGCACATATCCATGACAAACACAGCTAATGTGATTCTTATGGATTTGAATATGTTCCAAGTATATTTGAATTGTATTGAATCTATTTACATGACTCCTTAGCACTGCTCACCGTAACTTGATTGCGGTGAGCTAGCATTCAGCGCTACCAGTCATTGTGCAATTACTAGATGACATAAAACCCGAAATACTAACATCCCATTATCTTATTTTGGTGTAGTTTACTAACAGCAGGGAAATTTCTTCATTAGAAAACAAGGTGAACGTCCTTATAATGGGCTTGAAAATGCCTGAAGCATATTTTAACTGGTAAGAATCTTGTGTGTATAAATATTTATATATACATGTATATATGTGTGAATTTCAATACATACATACATACATACATACATACATTCATTCATTTAGAGATAAAGTTGAAAGATTCCAAACAAGTTTAAATAAATTAAACTATTACGGGCAAAACAAGGATTATGCTATCATATGGGAATTAATTTGTACTACGAAACCATACAGACCTGGAACTAAAATATGTGACCTATATTTAGAAGAATTTTACCACGTTTTTGCAGCAAAGTGTAATGTAATAAATTCTAGACAGGCGCAAGCTTTGAGATGCACATCAGGAAATTGATGATTTGCCCAGAATAGATGAAGAATAAACATTTAAACAACAGAATGTTTTGAAATATTGGACAGTAAGTGGTTTTCCACCGATATTATAGTAGGGTTGTATTTGCAATGGTTACTAATCGGTGCAGTCGAAACATGTGTAGGCCTATGAAAAGCTGTATTTACACATGTATGTATATATATATATATATAC
>NW_026319649.1:0-209 GCF_001194135.2 Octopus bimaculoides
AGAAACCGTTTTCATCAGATGAATTCATGAACTTCAAAATAAAGGACATTGAAAATGATTTAAAGTAATTTTAAAATCTACGGATCAAAAACATTTACCATGATTCTGCAACTATTTCAGTTGACAAAATGCATTCTATCAACTGAAATAGCAGAATCACTGTAAATGATGTAATGTTTTCATTAATCAATTAAAGGAGTCGCTAGAAA
>NW_026319650.1:0-802 GCF_001194135.2 Octopus bimaculoides
ATACACATATGTATGTATGTATATACATGTATATAAGCTCTGTGCCTTGATCTGAATGTCCTACAAAAACGTAGAATTTTATTTTCACAATTATTTATAGGCATCACTTGGAAAAGGATGCAAACACAGCCGTAAGATTTGTCACATCACCCATTTCTTATGTCATGCTTTGTATATTAAAAATTAAGCTTTAAATGTGGTCCCATTAATGTGTTTGTTAATCTGAGGTTTTCTCTATTTTCTGATTATTTCTCTGTGTGTGTGTGTATATGTGTGTGTGTGTATATGTGTGTGTGTGTATATGTGTGTGTGTGTATATGTGTGTGTGTGTATATGTGTGTGTGTGTATATGTGTGTGTGTGTATATGTGTGTGTGTGTATATGTGTGTGTGTGTATATATATATATATATATATATATATATTGATAGAAAAGACAACAAAAGAAAGAAAGAGACCTCGATATTATGTAAATAGAGGAATTTATCTGTAAAAATATGTGACACTTATTTGGTAGCCATGATAAAACTCCGAGTTTTGGATGCCAGGGCGGAAACCCACGCTGCCATCTCTTCAGTTATTTGGCCATTGAAAATTCCTATGAAAATGACCAATAAACAAAGGGAAATTACTGTGTGGTTGACTGTTATTAAGACAAAAGAGCTATAGACTGCTAGGTATGGGAGTAAAAAGTCCATAGTATTCACATAAGCACACCAATCCGTACATGCGACTATATGTATATACTCAAGCACCCTCACTTGAAATACACACATGCTCACCCACACATTCGCCAATATATAT
>NW_026319651.1:0-396 GCF_001194135.2 Octopus bimaculoides
GAAGGGATTTGAATGTCTTCAGTAACTTTGTCTCAAAATTTGTCATAAAACATTAGCGAAATTAACTGCCATGGAGGTACCCATGGCGCAACCCTTCGTCTGGTGGTAGAATCTTTGTCTAAACTGGATTGTGTTACTTTCTAACACAAACCTCAATAATCTACAGAGCAAATTTGTTGGAACACTTTTATTTGACCGCTTTTCAAACGCATCCATGCATACTTCTACCCCTTCATTGTGGTCAATATTAGGATATAAGGAGGAAACATCCATGGTTACCAAAAAGCAGTTCTCAACACGGCCTCAGCGTTTTAAAAAGTTATTGATTTTAGATACAAAATCAAAAGTATCCCGAATATAGGAACTTGATCTTTTTGCGACGGGGAGTAGAAAGCC
>NW_026319652.1:0-306 GCF_001194135.2 Octopus bimaculoides
AAACACACACATGCACGCACACACACTCACACACACAGAGACAGAGAGGCTGACGAAGCGTATGCGTTGATCGTCTGCTCAACATGTAGCAGCAAAGTTGTTTCTATGACAACAGTAGATGACGTCAAAAGAAGGCAAAATCACTGTCATGTGCCTATATTGACAAGAAAGAAAAATCAAGAGCAACAACGAAAACGACATCTGTAACAATAACCCCAACAACAATTGCAACGGTAACAATAATTCAAATAGCTACAAAAGAAACAAATATGAAAAGGTGAGGAGGGTTTATTCAAATTCGATGAA
>NW_026319653.1:0-259 GCF_001194135.2 Octopus bimaculoides
CGGAAATTAACGGAAACCAACGGAAACTAACGAAGAGCAACGGAAAAAAATGTTCATTCCAGAGCATCGTTTTCCTTTCCCTTATTTTCCGTTAGTTTCCGTTAATTTCCGTTAGTTTCCGATACTTTCCGGTACTTTCCGTTATTTTCCGTTTGTTCCCGTTCCTTTCCCTTAATTTCCGTTGGTTTCCGTTAGTTTCCCTTGTTTCTGTTGATTTCCGTTACTTTCCGTTACTTTCCGTTACTTTCCGTTAATTTCC
>NW_026319654.1:0-356 GCF_001194135.2 Octopus bimaculoides
GGGATACCCAGCGTTGCCTGTGTCACATGGAATTGAAGACTTAGATTTTTCTTTTATATTTTCTCTAATTAACTGAAATACCTGTGATTCAAATTTCATCAAAATTGCAGATGAAGAATTTTAATGAGGGTTCTTTCCCTCTTTACACACCCTAACAAAAATTCTAACCATGACACATTTATTCCATTCTACTCATCGTTATGCCCAGATTCCAAAATTCAAATCTTATGGAACCTATTGAAAGGTTTTTGCTCCTGAAAAATGGAGCTCATGGAACTCTAAAATGTTGGAGTTAAGGCCCCTATTGGGGAGGGGGGTATCTTAAAGTCAACCAGAGAAGTTGAATTGTTGAGAAT
>NW_026319655.1:0-224 GCF_001194135.2 Octopus bimaculoides
TAGATAGATAGATAGATAAGTATTGTTCATGTTCAATACCACGGCATGGTGATTTGACAAAGTATTTTTTACCTACAGCCAATTATTGACAAAAACACATTGGTAAAACCGGACAAATAAAAATCCTAAAACCCCGTGCCAATGACGAAAATAATCAAAAACTGAGGAAGCCAGACATACCCGTATCACCGTGATTTCGAAGTTTGATAAAAACTCTTAGTTCA
>NW_026319656.1:0-242 GCF_001194135.2 Octopus bimaculoides
TATATATATATATATATATATATATATATATACTGATAATCATACACTAAGCAACAATAGATAGATTGATAGATAGATAGACTCGTTCGAAATTTCCAGTATATATACGTATGTACGCTGCGTGTGTCTATATATATATTTATATACACATGTATATATACATACATATATATTTGTAGATATACATACCTACATACATACTCTCTTACTTCTTTCAGTCATTTGACTGTGGCCATGCTGGA
>NW_026319657.1:0-598 GCF_001194135.2 Octopus bimaculoides
CCTGATCTGTTTAAAAGAAAAAAGTAAAGATTGTCAAAATATGGAGAATATATTAACGACAGTCTGAATACTTGGACTACAGTGAGATTTCATGTCAAAACATGACCTTTTAAAACCACTCCGAGTGAGCCTTGTTTCTATGTAGTTCCCACAGTCGATCCTACTCGCACAGACCACCTCCTCCAAATTTTGTCACATTTTATTTAAAAAGAAAAAAAAAAGAGCGAGAAAAGGAAAAATTATAAACATACAGGCGCAGGAGTGGCTGTGTGCTAAGTAGCTTGCTTACCAACCACATGATTACGGGTTCATTCTCACTGCGTGGCACCTTGGGTAAATGTCTACTATTATAGCCTTGTGAGTGGATTTGGTAGACGGAAACTGAAAGAAGCCCGTCGTGTGTGTGCATCTTCTCAACAGGCAGACAACCGATGCTAGTAACAGTTTATCGGTTTCCTTTTCCGAACCGCTAAGTACTAGGCTTACAAAGAATAAGTCCAGGCGTCGATTTGCTCAACTAAAAGGTGGTGCTCCAGCAGTCACATGACAGAAACAAGTAAAAGAATACAGGAGCGGAAATCATTTAGAGTGCCAACAC
>NW_026319658.1:0-395 GCF_001194135.2 Octopus bimaculoides
CCGGGCAAAGCCGGGTATTTCTGCTAGTATATATATATATATATATATACTACATTAATAAAGCACTTAAGCAAATGTATATATATTGCAATAAAATGAAGCGCTTAAGAAATATATATATAAGAACATAAAATAATACAATGTGTAATGCTACTCAAATAATATATATACGTTATAGTATGCAGATATATATTATATATCTATATTGCATTTTATATGGTATTTAGCATTCTACAATATAACATTACACAATATTTCATGATGGCACTATGCAATTATGAAAAAAAGTTTTTTTATGGAAGATGTACGTATGTTACTGTAATATATAACAGTATATATAAAAAAGCAGAGGGCATACATATATATATATATATATATATATATATATATATATA
>NW_026319659.1:0-542 GCF_001194135.2 Octopus bimaculoides
TAGAGCACCACTCTAAGTGTAGCCCTGTGAGTCAGAGAACTGGAATTGTAGTGAACACTTGTCTTTGGTTTTCAGGGAGATCTTAGATAATAGGTTCCTCAATTGGCCTGAGGTGTCCTCCTGCATCAGAAGGATCACATCACTTTCACCTTTTTTAGTATTGTATACTATGTTGTCTTTTTTTTATCATTCCATTCTATGTAAATGCCCACATTGTAAGTCCATCTCTGAATTGTTCCCACATTCCTCATTCTGGTGGCAAATCAAAGAAATCACCATCATCATCATCATCATTATTATTATTATTATTGTTGTTGATTTGACTCAGGTTTGGTCTTATTCCTGGCAGCATTTATGTGGGTAGCAGGTACTACTTGTAACCACAGGTATCCACTAGCATTCAATAGTCTTTCAAGTCCAGGAAGTTTGTCATACCACTGCATATAACAAAAAGGCCATTTAAAAAATTATACACCACATGCATTATAATGGTTAATGTGTGTGTGTGTGCGTGTGTGTGTGTGTGTGTGTGTGTGTGTGTG
>NW_026319661.1:0-351 GCF_001194135.2 Octopus bimaculoides
GGATTTAGCGCGCAAAAACGAAGGCTTTTGAATCTTACCATAAATATAATTTAATAAAACCGTACACACGTGCTTCACTTGTGACGTACAACTTAGTGTGCGATCCTGTAAATTGTATTTAACCAACGGTCTGTACTGATGAGAAACAGATATTTTCGGTAAGAAACTATTAATTTCGAAACATGTTTACAGATAATTGTGTTTTTTTAATGTAATTTTCACTAGTCTTGCCCGTTTACCTTTTTGTTACTTCGGTAAATCCCCTTTGAGAATTATCCGGTCTTAGTAGACACATCACATGTGATCTTCTTCTAGCACATTAGCAGTCCACCTAGTGGCCTCCTTTTTATA
>NW_026319662.1:0-511 GCF_001194135.2 Octopus bimaculoides
ACTTGCCCAAGGTGCCACGCAGTGGGACTGAAACCGGAACCATGTGGCTGCTAAGCAAGCGACTTACGACACAGCCACTCCTGTAGAGAAATTTACCAACAAATAAGAAAAACAAATAGCTGGGTAAAATATCGTTATTAGCGACATAAGCAGTATCATTTCAAAACAGCATTCTTTATATCCTACCAAACGTTGATATACAACAAAAAGCCGATAAACTGCGGTATTCGTCTATTTTTGGTATCTTCTCGAAGCGCTTAACTTAATCTTTTTAGTGCCTTTCTAACTTCTTGGCAGAATCTGTGATACCAAAGATGCGAAATTTTTTCTATTAACTCTTTGATTAACTTTAGAAGAACGGTTAATCTCGGTAGAATTTGAACATAGACCGGAAAGAACTGGGAGAAAATAATAACAGTAAGACGATAGTGTTTTAATCCAAACTTACTGAAAAAAAAATAAAATAAAATAAATAAGGAGAATAAAATGCAAATTATTCAAAAAGGAAGGA
>NW_026319663.1:0-420 GCF_001194135.2 Octopus bimaculoides
ATGAATGTATATGTAAATATGTATATACGTATTATGTATTTATGTGTGTACGTGTATATGTATGTATATAAGTATCGACATATGTATTTATTGTCTGTACGTATGCATGTATGTATGTGTGTATATATGTATGCATGCATGCGCTCATACACATACACACATTAAAAAAACATGCGTGCGCACACACACACACATACACGCACACGCATGTGATATATTGTATGCGTGTCTGTCTATAAATGATTGTTTTTATGTTAAATTATATATTAAAAAAACATTAAATTAAAGTATTAATCAATACTTTTAAATAGAGTACATATTTATAGATCTTTACAAGAAGTGTTGACAGTGACTGCAAAGTTTCTGCTTGCTCGTCATTATGAGGCTGTGAAGTTATCGTCCATCTTTTCTTATAAAAAG
>NW_026319664.1:0-621 GCF_001194135.2 Octopus bimaculoides
ATATCAAAAATTAGTTTGCAAAAATGTATTCAAATCAAATGATAGAGTCTTTGGCTGTGATACAAAAATGTTTTGAGGCTTTGTGTATCCTCTGTGATGAGTCAAAAACTAGTTTACATAAAAGCATTCAGAGCAGGTAATAACTTTTTTAAAATAATGGTAAGAAGAAGAAAATTAGTTTACTTGAATACATCCAGATCAAGTAATAGAGTCTTTGACAATGTGTAACAGACCATTCTAAGGGTCTTGCATCTGGCTGGAGTTTGACAGTTATAAAACGAGTTGCAATTCTTCTGAGTAAAATCTTCCTATTATCCAAAAATGATAAATGTATTCGTTTCCAGGTGTATAAAATAGAGTGGGTGGCTGATGGTCACGTGTCACAATGTAGTTAACGATCGATAAGAAGGTTTCGAGTGCGTTTATGTGTCTCGCATCTGGCAGGAGTCTGGCAGTTATAAACAGAGTCGCAATTCTTCCGTATAAATTCTTCTTTTTACCTAAAAATGATAAATAGTAATATTAATATTTATAAAATCTTCCTTTTTATCAAAATTTATCAATATATCAGTATATATATATATATTTATTTATTTATAAACATAATTAAGGGATCAGCAA
>NW_026319665.1:0-454 GCF_001194135.2 Octopus bimaculoides
AAGGCGGTTTGTTAGAAGTATCGTTAGCTCTCCTGACAAACGTCTTAGTGGCATTTATTCCGTCATAACGTTCTGACTCCAAATTCCGCCTTTCATCATTTGGGGGGTCGATAAATTAAGTACCAGTGAAACACTGAGGTTGATGTAATCGACTAGTCCCCTCCTCAAAGATTTCAAGAACTTGTGCCTTTAGCAGAAGGGAATATTATTAATACTGTGTGAGGGAGCAGTGCATGCCATCAAAATATACGATGTTATAGGTTTTGATCTTTTTTATAGACAAGGTATATTTTGACAAATTTGTTTCAGTATATTCCTCTGGATATACGAAGCCCATTATACACATTATGACTACGAATCTGATAAGGGTACATCAGGCATATGCATCACAACCATATGTGCGCGACATTATTATTATTTTTATTATTATTATTATTATTTTTATTATTATTAT
>NW_026319666.1:0-344 GCF_001194135.2 Octopus bimaculoides
AAAAAAAAAAAAAAAAATAAACATAAATAAATAAATAAATAACTGAATGAATAAATAAAAGAGAAAGTTTGTTTGATGTTTGAATTATATTCTTCAGCAGTGAAGTCTTGTATGAATTTATCTGAACTTAAGGACCTGCTTGTTTTGATGTCCACTAAGGTCACAGATTGAAAAATAAAATTAGAAATGAAGACACTGTTTCAAAGACTCTGAAATTGACTCGTCTCTCCAGAAATATGGAACTCCTATCTAAAAGCATATCAGATATATAAATTATTATTATTACTATCATTATTGTTGTTATTATTGTTGTTGTTGTTGTTGTTGTTGTTATTATTATTATT
>NW_026319667.1:0-225 GCF_001194135.2 Octopus bimaculoides
GTGTGTGTGTGTGTGTGTGTGTGTGACATAGTGCATTTATAAATGTGTGTATTTATAAATGTGGTGTGTTTATATATATGTATGTATAAGTGAAATACTATTCAGATGTATACTTGATAACTGTGTATATATATGCATGAAACAGATTGCGTATATGAATGTGTGATCGAAACAAGTGTTTATATATATGTGTGATGCAATATGTTCCTATGTATATGTGTGTGT
>NW_026319668.1:0-466 GCF_001194135.2 Octopus bimaculoides
ATATATATATATATATATATATATATATATATTTATATCAGAAACCTATGTGGTGCGTACATGTCAATCCCGTTTGTAATGGAGGAATTTATATAAGAATATTTCGTGAGAATTGTTACAATGTTGTCCACACTTCTATAGGCCTGCCATGAGTTATTCCGTTATTTTTCTGCTTATGGAGAATTTAGAATCATGCTGGTAGTGGGCAGTTGGAATCCTGCTGGTAGTGGGCAGTTGGAATCCTGCTGGTAGTGGGGAGGGGTAATTTTTGCTGTTCAGTCCCCTCATCCAATAGTTCATCTATCGTTTTAAAATCTCTTAACCGGTCAAATGAATTAGGCATGAGTATATATATACATACACATACGCATACATGTGCATTCATATATTTATATACGTGCACACATACGCGCGCACACACACACACACACACACACACATACATAAATACATACATACATACGCA
>NW_026319670.1:0-339 GCF_001194135.2 Octopus bimaculoides
TGTCTGTGTGTGTGTGTGTGAGACTAAAGACAAAGCCATTATATCTGAGAAAGACAATCATCTGCAGAGTTTGCTAAGACAGCAAAGCTAAACACAAAACCTTAACCATTTTCACACCAAAGCCACCTGAGACCAATCCTGATTCCTCTGATACAAAACTTCTTGTTTTGAAGTGGTTTTCATATTACTCTTTACTCTTCTCTTTTACTCTTTTACTTATTTCAGTCATTTGACTGCGGCCATGCTGGAGCACCACCTTTTAGTTGAGCAAGTCGACCCTGGGACTTATTCTTTTGCCGAACCGCTAAGTTATGGGGACGTAAACACACCACCATTGGT
>NW_026319671.1:0-265 GCF_001194135.2 Octopus bimaculoides
ATATATATATATATATATATATATCTTTGACATATTTATGCATGCATTACATCACCTACATACTTACATCACATACATATATACACACACATACATACATACATACATTACATACATGCATATAAACACACATACACACATGCATGTATGCATACATACACACACACATTATGTGTACATATATTATATATACATGCTTGCATGCACACACACATGCATATAAACACACATACATACATGCATGCATACATACATACACACACAT
>NW_026319673.1:0-262 GCF_001194135.2 Octopus bimaculoides
ATTAAATATACATATACACATAAACATATATACATGTACACACATATATACATGCATATACACACACATACATATATATACATATACACATAAACCCACGCACATATATACTATATATGTACATATGCATATGCATATATATGTATATAAATATGCATATATATATGCATATATATTTATGTATGTATATACATATGCATATATATTTATACGTGTATATACATATGCATATATATATATATATATATATATATATATATAT
>NW_026319674.1:0-303 GCF_001194135.2 Octopus bimaculoides
TAGCTGTAGCGATGTCCATTTGCCACAAAACATTACGACAGGAATGTAATTTCCTGAGACGGTATTTGACTAAAGTAGCTTTAATTTTATTGTCCCGCTTTTCATTATACATACATACATACATACATACCTACCTACCTATTTACCTACCTATACATACAAGCATATATACATACATACATACTTACATACATATATGTATATATATATATATGTGTGTGTATATGTATATACATACATATATATATATGCATATATATATGTATGTGTGTGTGTATATATATATTTGTATGTATGTGTGTA
>NW_026319675.1:0-403 GCF_001194135.2 Octopus bimaculoides
TATATATATATATATATATATATATATATATATATATACACTCATTTATTATAATACATATCTGTATACATATATATGTACATACATACCAACACGCGCGTGTGTGTGTGTATGCGTGTGCGTGTATTCATATATAAGATCATCGAGGTATAGCTCATCAACTCAATATTCTTTCTTACTCTTTAGAGTAAAGCCAGACGAGAAGATTAAAGCGTAACGTAAACTGATGAGTGACGTAAATATCAGTTATGTAATTACTATCATCAGCTTAAATGTATTTGTGCTATAAGATCAGATGCAGTTTCAACTGAGGGCTTGCATACTATTCTGTACCTTCCTCGGAGCGAATTGTAGCACAAGATATATATATATGTATATATATGTATATATATATATATATATA
>NW_026319675.1:1330-1956 GCF_001194135.2 Octopus bimaculoides
AAAATAATGCTTAACAATATTAATAGCAACATACAATTCACCATGGAGCGCAGCAGTAAACAACTCCCTTTTCTTGACATCCTAATTAAAATAGTCAATAACCACATCGAAACAGACATCTTCTATAAACCCACAGATTCAAAACAATACCTATTATTCAACTCATGCCACCCCAAACACATAAAAATTAATATACCTTATAATCTAGCGAAAAGAATCTGTACCATAGTTTCGGACTCCTATACTCGTGAACGAAGACTCATTCAACTCAGATCAATACTAATCAAAAGACATTACCCAATATCATTAATAAATGATGGAGTTAAATGAGCTAAAGAAATAGACATACAAACATTAAGAGAAGTCAACCGAAATACTAAACCAGACTTCAAAATACTCCCATACATCTCCACACATAACTCTAGAAACAACGAAGCCTTTAACGTTATCGTCCAAAATCTTGCCATCTTCACAGGAAACAAAACAATGAACAAAATTTTAGGCTCACACAAAATTATCAAAAGTAAAATACAACCTAAATCACTTTAAAAATATTAACCAGCGCAAGACTGTATTCATTAACAACAGAACCAAAAGTGAAATAATGTGGTCGACCTAACTGTGGT
>NW_026319676.1:0-2039 GCF_001194135.2 Octopus bimaculoides
CACACACACACACACACACACACACACACACATATATATATATATGTCCGTTATACGGTGCATATTACAATTGTGTTATGCGTCATTCCTAAATCTCTCTTAATTATTTCGCTAATTAAAAGTCTATTAACTTGATACACTTAATGGATTACAAAGGTAATGCGGAGGCATTCATGCGTGTCTACAACGCTTCCATGTCTGACGGTTTGACGGTTTGGTATGTAGAAACCGTACACTTTGATTACCGTTGCTATTGGTGGTGGTGGCCATGGTTGCAGTGGTGGTTCTGCTGTTGTTGTTGTCGTCAGTGATGGTGGCGCTGTTGTAGCTATTGTTTCACGCATTTAACCAATTATTGAAGAGATTTGAAACCAGTGGATTTCGAACTGTGACGAGCCAGTCTTCTTTTCTCGTTCACATAGGTCACAACCATATTTGCTCAATATATATCTGCTTTCTATTATAGTAGATTTTCATTTTGAGGTATTTGGCTACTATTTTTCTCAAGTTTTCTTCTATGATGTGGTCTCTCACGCACACACAATCCTATCTCGAAGAGGGTAGGTACGAAACACAAAGACTTCCATTTTTCTCGAGCGTCAAACTATAAAACCTTGCTTGTCACCTGTCTATTTTTCGTTCATTTGAACCATATTTATCTATCTAGATAGATAGAGAGAATGAAGCTCAGAGAATGAGAATGAAGCAAAGAGAGAGGCAGAGAGAAAGAGAGAGAAAGAAAGGGAGAGGCAGGTGGGCAGGAAGGCAGGTAGACTGACAGAGGAAGACAGACAGATGGACTGAGAGAGAGAGAGAGAGAGAGAGAGAGAGAGAGAGAGAGAGAGAGAGAGACAATAGACAAGCAAATGAACAGAGGAAGAGAGAAGGAAAGAGAGAGAGACAGATAGATGGCCTGAAAAAGAGAGAGAAACAGACTGACAGAGTGAGAGAGAGAGAGAGAGAGAGAGAGAGAGGCAGGCAGACTGACAGAGAGAGAGAGAGAGATTTAAGGAGATGGATTGATAATGGCGGAGGAAATGAGGTACGGAGCGAGAAGGAAGAAGAAAATTTATATATAGAGAGAGAGAGGGAGGGAGAGGGAGAGAAAGAGAGGAAGAGAGATACGGACAGACAGACAGGCAGACAGAGACATAAATGGATATGCTTTTATTCTTTTATTCTTTCGTTCTTTTGTTCTTTTGTTTGCTTCAGTCATTTGACTGCGGCCATACTGGAGCACCACCCTTTAGTCGAAGACATCGACTCCAGGAATTATTCTTCGCAAGCCTAGTACTTATTCTATCGGTGTCTTTGCGCCGAACTGCTAAGTTACGGGTACGTAAGCACACCAACATCGGTTATCAAACGATAGTGGGGGAACAAACACAGACAAACAAGCATATGGGATTCTTTCAGTTTCCGTCTACTGAGACCACTCACGAGGCTTTGGTCAGCCCAAGGCTATAGTAGAAGAAAGACACTTGCCCAAGGTTCCATGCAGTGGGACTGAACCTTGAACTATGTGGTTGGGAAGCAAGCTAGTTACCATACAGCCACCCCCCAAATATGTAGATGTTTAAATATAGAGCTGTGTCTCTCAATAGATAGATAGACAGATAGATAGATAGATAGATAGATAGATAGATAGATAGATAGATAGATAGATAGATAGATGGACAGGAAGACAGATAGACAAACGGACGTACGGATGGATGGATGGATGGATGGGTGGATGGATGGATAGAAAAAAGTAAAATGTGAGTTTGAAACAGTGCCATCTAGATTAGAGTGACAAGGAAGAAAAAAAATATGATCGCGAAAGGAAAGATCGAAAATGAAATGTTAAATGAACGGGTGGGGGTGGGGGTGAGTGGGAGGAGAAATGAATTGTAGTAAAAGGAAGATGGCGACGGCAGACGATGAACACACACAAAAAAATTATGGTGAAAGGGCGAGAAAAAGAGGAAGAAGGAACCAAAGAAAGAGAAAATGGAGAAAAGAAAGAAAGGAAGGAAGGAAGAAAAGAAGGGAGGGGGGAG
>NW_026319676.1:2589-3707 GCF_001194135.2 Octopus bimaculoides
GGCTGGGCTGGGGAAAAAATATTCCTTCCTTCCCTTCTTTCTATCTATCTTCCTTTCTTTCTTTCTTTCTTCCTTTCTTCTCTCTCTCTTTCGCCCTGTCTGTCTCTTTCTCCCGTTTACTCAGTCTGCTTCTCTCTCTCTCTCTCTCTCTCTCTCTCTCTCTCTCTCGCACTCTCTTGCTTTCTATTGGTTATTCCTGCTATTATTTCGGTCGCTCTCTCACGCTCACTTAGTTATACTTCCCTCTCTCCCTCTCTCTCTTTCTCCCTCTCTCAATATCTTAATATCTTTCTCTCTCGCTGTTTCACTATTGTTCTCTATGTTTCGAGCTGTCTCCCTTACTCTGATACCAAAAACTCACCATTCATCTCTCCATCCATACACTGACTCTCAGTTCTCTCTCTCTCTCTCTCTCTCTGTATATGTCGGCCTTTCTATCTTCTTTTCAATCTATCCATCTATAATCAAACTATATATATATATACATATATATATATATATATATACACATAAATATACATCTGCACATACATGCACGGATGCAGGACATATATACATACGAATGCATATACATGGAAAAAACAATATCTATCTATATATATGCATAAACATGCACACATGCAAAAGAGACATGCATACACACACACACACACACACACACACATATATATATATATATATATACATATGCATATATATGTGCATATATATATATATATATATATATATATATATATATATATATATATGTATATCGTATGTGCATATGCATGCTTTTAAATATCTGTGTGCGCCTGTATAAATACACACATACACACATACACACATACACACACACATAATGCATATATACATGCATGTATATATATATATATATATATATATATATATATGCATGTTAATCCCTGCGCCGATGTCGATGTGATGAAGTTGAACCGAAGTCCGGAATGAATTGGAACAGCAGACGATAAAATGTGTGTCGTCTGCTCCTTACAATTTCTAGTCAAAACTGGAGTGGGAGCAGCCGTCGGAGATTGGTGCGAGGAGGAGGAGGAGGAGGAGGAATACGAGGAGGAGAAGAATGGGTGTAAGCGGAAGTCGAATAGGATGAAATGGAA
>NW_026319676.1:4313-7820 GCF_001194135.2 Octopus bimaculoides
GAAGAGGATAATGATGAGGAGGACGACCAAGAGGAAGAGAAAGAAGATGAGGATAATAATAATAATAATAATGATAAAAATAATAATGATAATAATAATAATGATAATAATGATAATAGTAATGATAATAATAATAATAATAATAATAATGAAGGAGAGTAACGGGAGAAAAAAGGAGATGGAAAAGAGAAAGATGGACGGGAAGGAAAATGAAATGAGGAAGAAAGAAGACGATAAAGTTGGAAAGAAGAAGAAAAAGAAGAAGAAGAAGAAAAAGTAGAAGAAGAAGAAGAAGAAGAAGAAGAAGAAGAAGAAGAAAGCATGTCACAGGATGTGATGGAAGGAAGCGGTGTGACGCTGATGAGAGCAGACATAGGATGAGGTCGCTGAAGATAAGGAGGCGGAAGAGGAGGAAGGGGAAGAGAGGGGGAGGAGGAGGAGGAGGAGGAAGAAAAGAAATAGAGGATGATGAGAAAGAGAATTTAGTGATGCTGGTAAGAGTGTGAGGAAGCGCTGCAGTTTCCACAAAAGCTGTTCTTCGGGAGCTGCACAAAGTCGGTTTTCATGGGAGGGCTGCAATCAGAAAACCACTACTTTCAAAAGCAAATGTTGCAAAGTGTTTAGAGTGGAGTAAAAACCTAGAGCAGTGGAAGAATGTTATTTTCTCTGACGAGTTATCCTTTACCGTATTTCCGACCACCGATGGAGTATACGTGTGGAGACAGCCAAAAGAATTATTTCACCCGGACTGCCTTCTTCCAACTGTTAGCATGGAGAAGGATCTGTGATGATCTGTTGGGGCTATATCTTGGAAATCCGCCGACCCGATGGTTTCTCTTCATGGCAGAATTAATAGTCAAGACTATTTAAGCATTTTATCTGATCAAATTCATCCTATGTTTGCGGAACTGTTTCCGGAGAGAAACGCAATCCTTCAGGATGATAATGCACCAATTCACACAGCTAAAGTTGTTACTGAATGGCACAAGGAACATTCTAGTGAAGTTGAACATCTTGTCTGGCCACCACAGTCACCAGATCTCAATATAATTGAACATTTATGGTGCATTTTAGAAAAACACCAGCACCACTACAAGAACTGGAGACTGTTTTAGCTGAAGAATGGACAAAAATTCCTTTGGAAACAATTCAAACTTTGTACGAGTCTATACCTCGTAAAATTCAAGATGTAATTACTGCCAAAGGCGGACCTACCCCATATTAAATTAAACTTGTTTGAAATTTTAAGGTGTTTCCATTATTTTGTCCAACCCTCGTACATAGATGTAAACATACAAATATGCAATCACACCCATATACTTACTTACATAAACATATACATACACGCGCCCAAATTAGTCCATATATCCACATCTTTATATTTACACACACACACATATACATATATATACATACATATATATATATATATGTAAGTATATATATATATATGTAAGTATATATATATATATATATATATATATATATATATATATATATATATATATATATATATATATATATTGGTCTGGAACTACGATTGTTATTCGAGTCAATGCATTTAGCCCTTTAATATAAAGATGAAGTGTTTGTTTGTTTGTGGAGAGAGGGGGAGGGAGAGAGAGGGGGGAAGAGATAGAAGCTGAGAGAGAGAAAGGGAGAGAGAGTGAAAATGATGGAGACGAAAGAACGAACATGAGTATGGTTTCATTGAGAGAGAAAATTTAGAGATGGAAGGACATATGTCTATATATGTATATGTGTGTGTGTGTGTGTGTGTGTTTGTGTGTGCACATATATATATATATATAGATATATATATGTACATATATATATATATATATGTATCTGTATATATGTCTATGCATTTATATGTAAGTATGGGTGTATATACAGACATATACGTGTATTTACACGTATATGTCTGTTTGTGATATATATCAGTGTGTATATACATATATACGCAGACACAAACACATACACATATGTACATACAAATACACATATGCACTACACACGTATATCCATATATATACATATGTAAATATATATATATATACATATATATATATATGTAAATATATATATACATATATATATATATGTATATATATATGTATATATATATATATATATATATACATATACGTATATATATATGTATATATATATGTATGTATGTTTGTATATATACTTATGTGTGTGTGTGTGTGTATGAGGTGAGAGGAAGAGATAAACAGGTACAGAGGGAGGTATTGATGTTGTAGTTGGAGGGGTTATTGGCAAAGGATAACACGATGGTCGTCGATGGCGGCAGCGGAGGAAGGGCAACGGCGGTGGGGGTTGAGAAAGAGTGGGGTTTCATTTGGCGGAAAGCGAGATAATATAAATGTTTGCAAACATGGAAATCACTTTAAGGAAAAAGGAAGCAGCCGAGGCAAGATATGATAAGGTTTGATCAAGTGCTCGAGGCTAGAGTCGAGGAGTTGTGGTAGGAGGTGATGTTTGTGAGAAGGAATTGAGGAAAGAAAGAGAGAGAGAGGGGGAACGAAGAGAGAGAGAGAGAGGGGGGAGCAAGAGAA
The DNA here is from genome assembly GCF_001194135.2 of Octopus bimaculoides. NCBI lineage: Eukaryota > Metazoa > Mollusca > Cephalopoda > Octopoda > Octopodidae > Octopus > Octopus bimaculoides. The sequence goes on from NW_026319676.1 coordinate 6,896, forward strand.
GGAATTGAGGAAAGAAGAGAGAGAGAGGGAGGGAGCAAGAGAAAAGAGTGAATGGTGGAAGGGGTGCAAAGGTGGGAACTAGTGTTGGAGTTAGCTAGAGAGGGTGCGAAGGATAAGAGACGGAATAAGAGTAGGAAAGGGGAGAGGAAGATATGTATTTGCTTAAGAGAGTTTAAGTTATAGATAAATTGATGGGTAATCAGATATATATATATATATTTATATATACATGCATATATATGTAGTATGTATATATATATATATATATATATATATATATATATATATATATATATATATGTATATGTATACTTCACATTATGTCATATATACATTAGGTTTATGAAGTGCACGCGTATGTGTAAGTGGTTTAAATTTGTACGGTAGATGCAAAACATCTATAAGTGTGTGTTTATATATGTACATATATAAGTGTATGTTTATATATATATATATATATATATATATATATATATAGTCACAAAGAGGATATTTAAACATCTTATGGGGATATTTTTATCCAAGATACACTGGTTTGATATATTGTATTTTGGAGAGATATTTCTTCAATGAATATATTACGTAAAATATCATAAGATATCAAATATTATTATTGAGTTAGAAAACAGAGAGATCCAATGGATACAAATTAATTTACTAATTAATTAACTAACATATTCGCCTACAATTGTTTCATTTCACAAACATATATATAATTTTGCATTTTAAATACCTTGTATGGAAACCCATCAGGGCAATAAGGATTACATTTAGTATACATTTGGAATACACAGAATGTACAGACATGTTTATTAGGTGTGTGTGTGTATGTGTTTCTGTATGTGTGTGCAGGCATACGTCAATATATATATATATATATATATATATATACACACACACATATATATACATATATATGTATACA
>NW_026319676.1:9307-10396 GCF_001194135.2 Octopus bimaculoides
TATATATATACATACACACATACATATGTGTGTATGTATATATATATATGAGTGTATATATATATATATATATATAAATATATATATGAGTGTGTGTGTGTATATGATTATATATGTATGTATGTGTGTGTATTAAACACGCACAATCGCATATACACATACACACACATACGCACACACGCACATATATATATACACACAAACAAAAATGCATATATCATTTGGCACGTTCTTTCGCTTTCTTCTTCCATTCACTCACTCCCTCCCTCCTCTTCACAATCGTTCGCTCTTTTTCGCTCTCTCTCTCTCTCTCTCTCTGTCAGTTTACCCCCTGCTGTGACACACTGAATGTTTTTCTCCGTCAATGCAGCCATTTAATACGGTGTGTATGAAACTATCGTGACTCCTTTTGTCACTCAATTCCCCCGTTCTATGTTCGCTGACTTTTACACTGTTTAGACGTCTGTCTGTACGTCTGTCTGTCTGTACCCCACCTCTCTCTCTCTCTCTCTCTCTCACTCTCTGTGTCTATCTCTCTATTTGTAAGTCTATCTCTCTTTCCCTCGCTCTCTCCTTCTCTCTATATATATATTCCTTCTATCTACCTATCCATCTACCTATCTACCTACCTGACTATCTATCGATCGATCGATCTATCTATCTATCGATCGATCTATCTACCTACCAATTTATCTATCTATCTGACTCTCTCTCTCTCTCTCTCTCTCTCTCTCTCTCTCTCTACTATCTATCTACTTACCTACATACCTATCTATCAACCTACCTACCTACCTACCTACGTATCTATCTATCTATCTAGCTATCTGCCTATCTCTTTCTCTCTCTCTCACTCTATCTATTTATCTATATCTATTTATCTATCTATACTCAAATACACACACACATACACGCGCGCACACATCCAACTTTGTTCTGTATGTGTGTGCGTGAGAGAGAGAGAGAGAGAGAGAGAGAGAGAGAGAGAGAGAGAGGGTGGTGGTAGGGAGGGAGTTACAATAAAACTAATAGACCAGTGATTGTTTGTGTCAGCATGAATTGTAATTTAAATAAAGACGGACGACTTGCGTG
>NW_026319676.1:12380-13397 GCF_001194135.2 Octopus bimaculoides
TATATATATATATATATATATATATATATATATATATATATATATGTATACATAAATGAATACACACACACACATAGATGAAGAGGTGTACCATCATATTGGGGTGTTTACATATTTATAGACATGTGTGCGTATATGAAAATATATAAGTAAAGGTATATAGGTGTGTGTTTGAATGTGTGTATGTATGTATCTATGTGTGCATGTATGGATGGATAGATGACTGGTTGTATGTACGTATGTATGTACGCACGTATGTATGTATGTATGTATGTATGTATGTATGTATGTATGTATGTATGTATGTATGTACATATATCTCTCCATAGAGAGAAGAGGAGTTAGAAAGAAACTGGAAAAAACATAGACACAGACTGAAACAAAAAAAAAGAAAAAGAAATAATAATACTAATAAAATGAAAGTTAAAGAAATTGTCCAAGTTCAAAATGTCAACTCTAATTAAAGCGTCTGTATTTTAAAAGTGCATTAAGTATTCAAGAAAAACGTATTTAATAAAAAAAACATTTATTCAAATATGTCTTTGTATGAAAGAAGATAAAGAATGGTAAGAAAAAATATACTTTCGCACTCCAGCGTTTTCTTGTGTTCATTCGAAGTTGAAGAACATAAGAAAAAAGAAAGAATTGAATGAAAGCAAAACAGCCAAAATGGCGAACGTCTGCGGGTTTGTCTTAGCGGAAAAAAATTTTTTTGACTTCCATTTTGTTTTTCGTTATTTTTTCGTTTTTTTCTTTTTTAAATTGTATTTTTGTTTACTGTTTATTGTTTTTGTTTTGTTTTTCTTTGTTATCTATATGAATTTTTTTTTCTCAATGTTATGCGTGTCATTAGGATCTGCCACCATTGTTGCTCCTCTCCCTTTCACTCGCTGTGCCCCCTTCTCTTTCTCTCTCTCTATTTTACTTTTTTTCACGCATTCTCTATATATCTTCGTCTGCGTTTGTGTGCGTGTGTGTGTTTGTGGGTGCTTATACATGTATATACATACATACATA
>NW_026319676.1:13821-15316 GCF_001194135.2 Octopus bimaculoides
TATATATATATATATATATATATGCATGCATGTATGTATGTATGTATGTATAATGTAAATTTAATCTAGCCAAGTTGAAATTCATGTATATATATGTGTTTGTGTTTGTATTCATGTGTAAGAAGGTGGTGTCTTGTATATATATATCTCTGTAAATGTTACAATTGAATGAGTGTCCATCTAAATGCCATCATCTTAGTTATATCCGTCTAGCTTACGTGTTCGAATTCCACCTAGTCACATTCCTGATCGCATATTTTTCAGATCGATAAAAAAAAATCGATTAAGAATTACATTTCGCAACATTATCGTTGGAAAATTTAGTATTATCATTATTTTGTTAATCTTAATTCTTAAGTTTTCTTCCCTTAAAAGCAAGTAAAAACAAATCACCAATGGTGGTGTTTTCGCTCAGTAAACACTCACAACGCCCGGTCTGTCCATAGCTTTGGTGAAAATGTTACACACTTATCGATTTCCATATTATTATTCTTTTATAGGTATCAGACCTATTAATTTGTGGTTACCATTGTCCTAAACTCTTCATCTTATATATATATATATATATATATATATGTATATATATATATATATATATATATATGTGTGTGTGTGTGTGTGTGTGTGTGTGTGTGTGTTACATACAAAATTAAGAGGAATGACCACCAAAAGTGAACTCCTATATACTAGAAATAGATGCCAAATCACCTAACGACGTAGAATATGTTCTCAAGAAAATAATTTCAGCAAGACGTCAGGGTGTAAAAATGAGCAAGACAAATGAAAATATACGAAATAAAAGAAACACGATTACCTACGTACCAATGGTTTTACCTGTTAATATTTACACAGGTAAATATCTGCTGGATCATCAGCGTAGTCTGCCGATTTATAAAACTATAATTTCCAGAAAGTTCACCCGAAAGGAAGCAAAACATAACGACAGAATACGTAAAAGGCTTACAAAGAATAAGTGCTTGGGTCGATGCTGCAGCATGGCCGCAGTCAAATAACTAAAACAATTACGAGAGTAAATGAATATAGATATGTACGGCTAATTATATAAATATACATACATAAACATATACACGCGCACGTACATGCACACACATGCATATATACATGCATAAATGCATACACGTACATGTATATATACACGTACATATACATATGCATACTTATATATATATATATATATGTATGTATATACATATATATGTATATATATATATATATATATTTATACACACACATACGTACACAATCACAATACGCAGGTAAACATACATACACATATATACCCCCCATATATATATGTATACACACACACACACACACACACACACACACACACACACACATACATATATATATATATATATATATATATATATCTATATATATATGTACCTGCACACACGCGCACACACTCACACGCATATACACGCATGTATAAGACATGGCGTCTCTTTTTCCAAACCGGAAGTACTCTACC
>NW_026319676.1:15923-16945 GCF_001194135.2 Octopus bimaculoides
TTATATATATGTATATATATATATATAAAGGCACACATACATACATATATATATATATATATGTATATGTTTATATATATAAATATATATATATATATATATAAATATACATATATGTCTATCTGTGTGTATGCTCAGATATTTTGCATATATTACATTAACGTGAAGGCTAGCATATATGCGGGTGCATGTGTGTGCATGTGTGTGTGTGCGCATGTGTGTGTGTGTGTGCGCATGTGTGTGTGTGCGCGCATGTGTGAGTTTTTTAAGCTGAAATGACTTAGAATTCTAAGTTTCACGTCTTAACAAGATCTCACGCCAAGAAAGGACCACATATTTTATATATCTACAAACAACGTTCAAACAGAAAGACTACGTTCACAAACATCTCTCTAAACACATTTAAAATAGAAAAGCTCTTTGATGTATTCAGGAACGTGTTCTGTGGTGGTCTAAAAAGATTTTGTTCTTTACTAACCTTCTGTTTTTCAGGTATGACCACAAATATTAAAACGAATATTTAACTCACATTAAGGAAAATGCTTTAGTTTTCTCATTTTTTTTTTCCTTTTGGAGCGTGTATTGCTCTGTTATGCGTGTATCCCTTTTTCAGCAGTTAGCTGGTTTAAAATATTTATTCATAAATATTTTGAAGCCATTCTCGTATGGAGTAATAGCTTTATACTTTTTTCTGGTAGACAAAGCTTACAACATCTGTTACCTTATTTGTATAACTTTCGCGTATTATTTACACTATTATGTATATCTAATGTGTGTGTGTATACACACACACACACACACACACACACACACACAATTATGTATTTAGTACATAACCTTATTGAAGATAACGATCGATTTTTGAAACTAGAGAAACTGTTTCCTCGCTAGATATTGGTTTGTATGCATAATCAATTAATCAATTAATTAATGAAGTTGTTAGCCCTCCTACTTCGAAGGGGGGCTAACAACTGGCACAGTGGTTAGGGCAGCGGACTCGCGGTCATAGGATCGCGGTTTCG
>NW_026319677.1:0-249 GCF_001194135.2 Octopus bimaculoides
ACACATAAACACACACACACACACACACATATATATATATATATATATAACACAAGAGAATGGATTGAGTAACAAGCTTTTATTGCATAATGCTACAATCGTTTCAATAACCGATAACCGTAGACGTGCTTTCTGAAGCAAAACACAAGGTTAATACCTGAATTTAATTCACTTACTATATCTTACACGACTAGGTGATTAGCGCTTTATTTAATATGTGACATTAATAAAAATCTGTAAATGTACAAA
>NW_026319678.1:0-743 GCF_001194135.2 Octopus bimaculoides
ATATATATACGACGGGCGTCTTTCAGTTTCTGTTTACCAAATTCACTCACAAGGTTTGGTCGTCCCAAGTTGTCACACAGTTGGACTGAACCCGAAACCATGTGGTTGGGAAGCAAGCTTCTTAACACCCAGTCACGCCTGCGCCTATGTAAAAATTACAGTAATAACTTGCGGATGGAAATTTATAGGACTTATTAATGCATTGCAAAATTTATTTCAACACACCACAAATTGATTAGGTAAAAAATTCCTGCATTCATAAGATATTACTTGAGATCGCCATTACATTGTGAATTAGAACCATTTCAACGTAGGTGCTTCCTCAGGTGTTGTATTTTCGTTTCTGCAAGCCAAACATGCCGGCTTTAAAAGCATCTACTCTTTAGTTCATTCCGTTCAATTGTTGGGCGTTTCCTGCGACTAATCACAGTTAAACAACTTGACTAGCTAAAGTAAGATCTCTCTCTCTCTCTCTCTCTCTCTCCTTCTCTATATCTCCCTCTATCAGTCTATCTGTTTATCTATTTACCCGTCTATCTGTCTATATGTCTATCTATCTAACTGCCTAACTGACCGTCCGTGGTCTAACAGTGAGCGTCTTTGCGTGAATGTGAGGTATATATACAATCACATATAGGTACGTGTATGCAGATACGTTTATATGTACCTATATTTATATGTATATACACATACGAATAAATGTGCATATATCTATATAGACGCACATACATATACATACATAT
>NW_026319679.1:0-713 GCF_001194135.2 Octopus bimaculoides
ATTCCAGAATAAAATTAATAGAAATGTTTTGTAGATATTTCCATGGTCTTTAAACAGCTAAGTATTTCCATAGTCTTCAGACAGTCTGTCTTTCTCTATTCCTTTGTCAATGTCACCTAGGTGGGTGGTAGTTAATCAGAAGGAACAGTTTAGGTATAGAGAATTGATGGTTTAAGCAGGAGCGTCCGAGGGAAGAGAAGAAGAAAAAATGAGGCGGAGAAGAAGAGGTAGATAAAGAAGGAGGATGAGAAGGAGAAGATGAAGGAGGAAGAGAAGTAGGAATGGGGAAAGAAGAGGGAGAAGGAGAAAGAAAAGAAAAATACCCGGTGATGTGACGCAGTAAATTGTTCGTGGAATCTTCTTTCGTGGTCAAATGACCTAAAAGTAACCTATAATGGTCGTACAGAAGTGGTTGGAATTGTTCTAAATTCTTGTAGTACTTTCATCTGTGGTGGTGACGGCATTCAAAATCGGTTTTATCTTGCGATAAAATATGCTTCTTTGCTAATGCGTTGATTATAGGTTGCATTGTTCCTGAATTTATAGAGTGGAAAAAATTCTAAAGTTGGGTTGTCCGTTAGTGGTGTAAATATCGATTCGCTTGCTTAATCTTATTTTTCTGCAACCTCGTATTTTATTTTGGGATCTATGTACCGTCATCCTATGACGTAGACTGTTTTTAGTTTGACCAATATATTGTTCTCGATACCCTG
>NW_026319680.1:0-574 GCF_001194135.2 Octopus bimaculoides
ATGCTCTTCCATCTATCTGGTAAACTTGTAAGGCCCCTCTTCCAAAATTCTCTTATTTGTGAGGAAAAATACTCTTGCAGTTGTCTACAGAATTCATCTGGTTTTTAGTTATTTTTGCAATTATCGTTTGTATTATTTTTGCTGTTGTTAATCTCATTGTAGTTCATCATTGTTTGTTGTTGCGGTTACATTCATGGTCGTTATTATATTTGCAATTGTTTTGTTTTTAGTTTAGGTCGATCCACCTCATCCCCCTTGCATTTTAAATATTATTATTATTATTATTAGTTCATATAGAGGACTGAAGTAGCTCAGCAGAAATATAAATATAATAGATAGAGAGTTGAGTTCTTTACTTTTGTATACGATTGCCACAATCCGTCACCAAGGTAAACATAGCTGATGTAATCCATCACCAAGGCCAACTTAATGACAAAAAGCACAACTCGAAAGTAACTTATTTATTTTCGCTTTGAACTATATTTCGGCATCTCATGCGCCTTCAACAGGTTCAAAATAAATGTCACAGTACCGCCTGACTGGCCTTCGTAGGATTTTCGAGCGAGATCGTTGC
>NW_026319681.1:0-237 GCF_001194135.2 Octopus bimaculoides
AGGATGAGGATGAGGATGATGAGGATGATGAGGATGAGGATGATGAGGATGATGAGGAGGATGAGGATGATGATGAGGAGGATGAGGAGGAGGAGGATGAGGAGGATGAGGAGGAGAATGAGGATGAGGAGGATGAGGAGGATGAGGAGGAGGATGAGGAGGAGGATGAGGATGATGAGGATGATGAGGATGAGGATGAGGATGATGAGGATGATGAGGAGGATGAGGATGATGATG
>NW_026319682.1:0-614 GCF_001194135.2 Octopus bimaculoides
TAATAATAATAATAATAATAATAATAATAATAATAATACATAATGATGATAGTAAAAGTCCGGCAAGAGCAAATATTCTGCTCAATACCACAGATTTGCTTGTCAGTTGTTTGACCTTAACCAGTTGAGCATGTGCCTTAGTGGCTGACAATATGTGCATCTCTGATCATGAGCAGAAGTAGTTGGGGAACATCATAGCCATGTGTTGAGAGGAATTCTTTGGGGTCTGAATAATTCACCTCTGGAAACATAGGTGTTTTGCTCAACATCCTTAAATAACTCTTATTCTGGGACCGTTTCAGCGGGATGGTCTACTCGATCTAAAGAAAATTCTAACTGGGCCCCACCTGTAAGGTCATGCGCTGTCTATCTTGATATGAGATCGCCATGTGGCGCACACATGGTTGTGATGCATGTGCCTGGGGTACCCTTATCAGACGGGTAGTCATGACGGGCGTCGTACATTTGTACTCTGGTTGAAGGGGACTGGAATAGAATGTCCTGTAGTGCTTCTACAGAAAGCTTGCTTCTTAGGAACAGGAAATATTATTTTGAGAAGGATTTTGAACACTTGCGAGATTAGTGAATCCTTGTGGATATCTAAGGTTATAGGG
>NW_026319683.1:0-651 GCF_001194135.2 Octopus bimaculoides
CTGGAACCCTCGACGTCGTAAGCGACGGAGTGCCAACATACACATAACCTACTTAATAAGATACAAAGAGCATTGCTATATTGGTCATGCAGTTTAGTGAGCAAAATTAACCTTTAAATTGGAAACATGTTGTCTGGTCTTAAAAAAAAGAAAAGAAAAGAAACGCATATGAGACACATATGTGTTAATTTTTATCGTTAAATTTTTATTTAATATTTCCATAATTTTCTTTACAAATTTGAAAATGCTTTGAAAAGAATTCAACGAAGCAACAAGCATTAAGACAAAACAGTTAATTCCTGCAGAGAACTGACAAGATCCAGTAAAGCTTAATACGTGAAGGGATATAGAAAATATAATTTATAGTGTCTAATCTATGAAATTCACGTGGAGATACTAAATGAGAACAGTCGCTCTAATTTTTACTATTTTTAATGAGAAAGCATCGGATTGAAGAAGGAAAAATGAGAAGGAAAAAATGACAAGAAGATAAATATTCTAAATTTGTCTCTAATAATACATTTCGTATATTGTTATATTCGTTCCAATATAATGTGTGTAATTGTAATTTGGTGCGTTTGGTACAAATGTAAGAACGGCATGTCCGAATGATGATGATGATGATGATGATGATGATGATGATGATGATGA
>NW_026319684.1:0-257 GCF_001194135.2 Octopus bimaculoides
ATTATAATTATGTATATAATTATGGAATATTTTGTATAATTCACCTAAAAGGTTTTTTTAATGTACTGACTACTTGGTAAAATTATTAATTATTAATTAATTAATTTTACCCTATATTATTATATATATATTACGGAGATGTACTTGCATAGCAAGTGACCTGATCTGAGATCGTGTGCTGAAACAAAAACAATTGCAGCCATTTTAAAACACACAGAAACTGTTAGATTCACTTCAACATTTAAATTTAATTTGCC
>NW_026319685.1:0-423 GCF_001194135.2 Octopus bimaculoides
ATATATATATATATATGCCACAGAAACCGCGAAAGCGGTCATTGTGAGTCACATAAGGCTGCGAAGAGTATGGCATATTCTTTATCCTAATAAGTATTATGTATGTATGTATGTATGTATGTATGTATGTATGTATGTATGTATGCATGCATGCATGCATGTATGTATGTATGCATGTATGTAGGTATGTATGTATGTACGTTCGTGTATACCATAAGATCTGCAATTCTAACGGAAGCCTCAAAATACACTTCGAGATCCACAAAGATTTTAGTGGTCTAAATCAGACATGCACTTTATGTGGTTGTCTTTTCAATACATTGTCTGGTTTAAAAAGCCACATCAGACGCCATGATGGATCTAAGTTGTAAGTGCAAGAGGTGGGCATAAAATGTAGACAGCATCCATGTACGTACGTATATA
>NW_026319686.1:0-538 GCF_001194135.2 Octopus bimaculoides
ACACTCACACATTTACCCAAATATATATACACACACATATGCATACTCACATATACACTCACATATATACAAAATGTATATATTTAATATATATATTTAAATGCGTAATAACAGCACAGGCAATAAACAACAATAAAAAATTTGGTATTAGTTTGATGTTGACTGAGTGAAGGAAAGAAAAGTTTGACGTTTCGGATTTACTTGGCCATCAACAGAAAGAAAAAGAGAAATACGGCAAAAACACAAGAAAAAAAAAGAATGAAAAATACAGAGAAAAAAGTGGTGATTTAATCTACAAGCATTTATGAGACAGGCATATTTTTGAATGAGGCAAAAGTGAGAAAATGAAAATGTGGTGTTCGACATCAAAGAGCTCTCAAAGGGAGGCAATGTCGATTGTTTCTCAGCATCACCTGTCGTATATGTACATGTGTATTTGTGTCTTTGGAGTCTGTATGTGTATGTGATTTTGTGTACAAGCAATAAGACATGTGTGTGTTTGGTATGTATGTGTATATGATGCTACTGTGTCCTTGTA
>NW_026319687.1:0-329 GCF_001194135.2 Octopus bimaculoides
ATATATATATATATTATTCTATTTACACATACATATGTATACACAAATATGTATATATATGTGAGTTTGTATGTGTATGTGTGTGAGATAATTGTTTGCCAAAGTGTTTAACAAATGCAAGTGAAGCAAAATATGCTAGGTGGTGTCTGAATGAAAAAGTAAAGAGAAACAATATTGTGTCACCTTATGTAGGTTTTCTAATAATCGTCTAATATTTTGGAAAAAATCCCAATTCAAAATAAACGAAAGAAAAACAATTACATAATTTAACTAACACCTCTCCTGCACTTACCACGCTTACACCCATTACAATGCTTCAAACAAATTTA
>NW_026319688.1:0-264 GCF_001194135.2 Octopus bimaculoides
TTCATCAAAAACTTTGAGGAAGAGGATTGCTCTTTTAGTGAAATAAATTCAGTGGTTGTCTTATTTATGTAATTTTTTTAGAACAGTCTTCGAATATCTCTAGTGCATGACCGACATTTTGCCAAGAATAGAGAAAAAGTTCACACATAATATCACCTAAATATTTGCTTTTACATGCTTGCTTTCTCAGCAATATTTACTCATATTTACTATGACCATATATACATATATATGTGCACACAGACACATATGTAAATATATATA
>NW_026319689.1:0-488 GCF_001194135.2 Octopus bimaculoides
ATGTATGTATGTATATCGTAAAATTGAGTATACATACGTGCATATCTTGTATGCATATGTGCATATGCAATAATACACTCACTCACATATATGTGTATATTACCCTAACTCATATGCATTACTAACATAAATACACACGTCACCAGCAGGACGTCACCAACAGTAAACAACATGAAATATGAAAACAAGCGAGTTAAATACGCTAATAACGAGAGAAAAAAAAGGACAGGTGATACAAAGAATGACCATCAGTTGTCTGCTGTCTATCTACTCCCCATTTGGAGCAGTCAACGAGAATATGAGTCTTCGAAGACGATTGCCCCCATAAATACCAAATTAAAATTTAGGATTTATGGAGGGTCAACGTTAGGAACAAAACAGGACAGTGTAGACATTCAGGGAAACCGAACGAAAACAAACATGGAGGGTCATTAGACCTGAACGAGGGATATATATATATATATATATATACAAAAACAAATAGTAAA
>NW_026319691.1:0-275 GCF_001194135.2 Octopus bimaculoides
TGATGATAATGTAGATGAGCTGATAGTAGTGATGTGATATAACGAAGTCAGTTGTGATGACAATGTAGATGAGGATGAGGAACAAAAGGATGATGATGATGATGATGAAGTTAGTGAAGTGAGAAATGGAAAAACAGGTAACAACATTCGTCCTGCATTTCCCTATCCTCACACACACACACTGAATCTCTCTTTGCCACCTTCCCATTTCTTCATCCCATTTGTTTTCGTATTTCATGTTGTTTACCGTTGGTGACGTCCTGTACCCATATATG
>NW_026319694.1:0-221 GCF_001194135.2 Octopus bimaculoides
GATAGATAGAGAGAGACAGAGACAGACAGACAGACAAATAGATAGATATAAAGATATACATACTCACGAAGACACGATGGTAACAAAGACACGATGACATACTGATGGCACTACACCCATTGTTGTTGGTATATGGAAAGACATAAATGCATATAAATACATACATATGCATATACATATATGCATTTATACATACGTATAAAGGTATGAAGGTATATGCA
>NW_026319695.1:0-447 GCF_001194135.2 Octopus bimaculoides
TAGGCCCAGGAAGACCTGGGATGAGGTGGTGAGGCACGACCTTCGTACATAGAGCCACACCGAGGCAATGACTTATGACCGAGACCTTTGGAAGTATGCTGTGCGTGAGAAGACCCAGCAAGCCAAGTGAGACCTAAATCTATGGCCTCAGCCAGTCCACTTATACGTACCTTCCTTCATTGGACACCAAACTCCACTTGCGAAGACCTGTTGAGACAAGTGAAATCGAAATCGAGTTAAATTTGACACTAAACTCCACTTGCGAAGACCTGTGGAGGCAAGTGAAATCGAAATCGAGTTAAATTGGAAACTAAACCCCACTTGCGAAGACCTGTTGAGGCAAGTGAAATAGAAATTCGAGTTAAGTTGGACACTGAACTCCACCTGTTGAGGTAAATGAAATCGAAATCGAGTTAAATTCGACGACTGGCACCCATGCCAACGCCG
>NW_026319696.1:0-258 GCF_001194135.2 Octopus bimaculoides
TATATATACACATATATATGTATATATATTAATAGTAATAGTATGACAACAAAAGAATGAATGAGATCTCAATATATTATGTAAATAGAGGAATTTATCTGTAATATATGTGACGATTATTCAGTTACCATAATAAATCTCCGAGTTTCGGATGTCGGGGCAGAAATCTGCTCCGGCATCTCATCAGTTATTAAGACAAACCTATGTGTATATATATCATCATCATCATCATTGTCGTTTAACGTCCGCTTTCCATGC
>NW_026319697.1:0-350 GCF_001194135.2 Octopus bimaculoides
TATATATATATATATATATATATATATATATATATATATACATGCTGTATGTCACTTCTGTCGTAAGCGACAGACAAAAAGTCTGCAATTTCTTGATAACAAAACCCGATGTGATGACTCGTTTATATGATAAAGTGTTGGTGTTGTAAATGAGCTGACTCGCACCATCAGATTCACATTGCCTGAACAGGAGCATTGTGCAGCGCACATCAAGCGTCATAGTGATGGTTGAGCAACGTAAGATGTAGTATTGCGTCCAAACGCTCAACACACGCGTCCAAGAGTCCAACCCACGATATAGAGATAGTGAGTGCAGGTGCAACGTCCTTAACGACTATGCTGTGCGTCCT
>NW_026319698.1:0-494 GCF_001194135.2 Octopus bimaculoides
AAGTTTTATAATAATAGTTAATTACAAGTATACTTTTATTAGTTCCTATTCAATAAATTTAATAGTAAAGATTGTTTGTCAACATAACATGGCAATCCTGGTTTAGGATGAATGTGGCTGTAATTTAGCCCCAGGAGACATTGTCTCCAGCTAGCTATATGATATGATCTGTGTCCTTATATTTTCGAACAAGGGAATCTAGCACCCTGACACAGCTCAAAACAATATCTGTCTATCGCGATTTCCGGCTTATTTCCCTTCATCAGTACAGAATAATTGTTCGTTTGGAGACGATGTCTCCTGGTGCTAAATTACAGCAACATTCGTCCTAAACCAGGATTGCCATGTTATGTTGGCAAACAATCTTTACTACAAAATACTGATGCTGAATATCTCTCATTGTGAGATTTAAAAATAGTAATTTTCTAAAATAAATTTAATGCTTCTATTAGTTACTGGTAAGTTTACATTATATCTTGTAAGGGTAATATATA
>NW_026319700.1:0-391 GCF_001194135.2 Octopus bimaculoides
AGAAAGAGGAAAATGGTACCGATGCCCACGAGGTTACATGATGAAAAAGGATCCTTCCTGAGTCATACAGACTCCTGGATCAGATGCTGGTCTGTTACAGGATTATTCATTTTTGCCAGCTGAGTGGACTGGAGCATCACAAGGCATTGCCTGGTCTAGAAATCAAAACCACAGTCTTATGACCATGGCTGCAGGAGTGGCTGTGTGGTAAGTAGCTTGCTTACCAACCACATGGTTCCAGGTTCATTCCCACTACGTGGGACCTTTGGCAAGTGTATATATATGTATGTATATATAAAAGAGACCACTAGGTGGACTGCCAATGTGCTAGAAGAAGATCACTCTTTTATATATACATATACAATAATCCTTTTGAGATCTCAGAAAATTT
>NW_026319701.1:0-520 GCF_001194135.2 Octopus bimaculoides
ATACACACACACAGAGAAAATCTGCCTTTTATAGTATAGATACACACACAGTCAAATGACTGAAACAAGTAAAAGAGTAAAGAGTAAAGAGTACACAAACACATATATACTCTTTTACTTGTTTCAGTCATTTGACTGTGGTCATGCTGGAGCACCGCCTTTAGTCGAGCGAATCAACCCCCAGGACTTATTCTTTGGAAGCCTAGTACTTATTCTATAGGTCTCTTTTGCCGAACCGCTAGATTACGGGGACGTAAACACACCAGCATCGGTTGTCAAGCGATGTTGGGGGACAAACACAGACACACAAACATATACATATATATACATATATACGACGGGCTTCTTTCAGTTTCCGTCTACCAAATCCACTCACAAAGCTTTGGTCGGACCGAGGTTATAGTAGAAGACACTTGCCAAAGGTGCCACACAGTGGGACTGAACTCGGAACCATGTGGTCTGTAAGCAAGCTACTTACCAGACAGCCACTCCTACGCCTATATATTATATATATATATAT
>NW_026319702.1:0-302 GCF_001194135.2 Octopus bimaculoides
TATGCGTATACATATATACATGCATACACATATGTATGCCTGTATATAAACATATGTATATATATATATTTACATGCTTATACATATATGCCCATCTATATTATACGTGTTAAATGTCTGTGTGCGTGTGTGTGTATCCGTGTGTGTATTAACAATACATACATGCATCTCACATCCTATTTCATTAGTCATGTAATAGAGGCATGCATGACGCTGCTCTGCAACTAATTAAAAAATTTGTTAAGGGCTGCGACGAATAATTACAAAAAACAAATGTCAAACGTACTGTTTCGCATGCATCT
>NW_026319703.1:0-267 GCF_001194135.2 Octopus bimaculoides
TTGGTCGGCCCAAGGCTATAGTAGAAGACACTTGCCCAAGGTGCCATATAAGATATAAAGATTATATATATATATAGATATACTATGTGTGTGTGTCTTTGTTTGTCCCACCACCACCACTTGACAACCGGTGCTGGTTTGTTTATGTCCCCATTACTTCGTAGTTTAGTAAAACAGACTGATAGAATAAGTACCTGGCTTTAAAAAATAAAAGAACACTGGGGTCAGTTCATTCAACTAGTAACTCTTCAAGGGCAGTGCCCCAGC
>NW_026319704.1:0-2544 GCF_001194135.2 Octopus bimaculoides
TTGTCCTAAATATTTAATTTTAGGCAAAATGAATTCACATTTCTCCTCACTGAGTGTGAAACCATCATCTCTTATTTTTGAAAAACATACTTCACATGTTCGATATGCTGAACACGAGATTCACTTTAATTAAATACATCATTGTGGTATGGAAGTACAAATTGAGAGTCTGCCAACATTGCATCCATAGTCTGGCAATCTATTATATTTGTATAGTCCTCTATGCGTATTCACTGTTAGAAGCTTCGATCATTTCTCGTCTACTTTAATTTGCAGATACACATCTGATAGATCCAGTTTCGAAAATATTTTACCACCATTAATTTTGCAAAAATATCCTCCGGAGTAGGCAGTGGATAGTGACACAGTTTTGGACAGTCATTTAAACCAGTAGAAAAATCGGCACACATCCTGATTTTGTTATTTTTTTTTTAATACACACAGTTGGTGCAGCCCACTTAGAATAACCTACTTTTTGAAAAATTCCCATCTTTCCAATCTGTCTAATTTTTCCTCTACCTGCTTTATCGCAGCAAATGGTACTTTTCTTGTTAGGCTTGAATAAAGGTACGTCGTTTTCCTTTTATCTGAAATATATATATATAAAGACCAATCAGAAGGACAACGTGAATCACGTAGGTAAAGTAAATGTTAGAGGTAATACTTGATAATTATAAGCACCTATGTATGCCAGCTCGTGGTCGGGGTGAATGAATAAATTGTAAATGTAAAAATAAAAACAAAACACAAAGGATTTTGCGGTACACGTGTTTAAAGCTTTATAGTTGTTACATTGACAGTATAAAGCTATCTTCAGCCGCAAATGTATTCTTTCCCAAGAATTATATCACATAGAAGTTAAAGGAGGAAGAAAGATGAGATATTAGAGGTGAGGTTCCGTTTGGTATTTTGCATTGTAATATACCTCGTAGAATTCTTAATTTGATATATTTATACATAATTTCCTCGGTACTCCGGAATCCGTCCATACCTTGCCACAATTCAGTGTGTAGTGAACGCTAAGTAAACAATATTCCTTATTTTATATTAGTTAGAAGGGTAGTGTTAAAGGAGGGAATAAGTTGGTGGTTAAAACAATATAACAAAAATGAAATAATAATATAAAATAAAATAAGGAATATTGTTTACTTAGCATTCACTACACACTGAATTGTGGCAAGGTATGGACGAATTCCGGAGTACCGAGGAAATTATGTATAAATATATCAAATTAAGAATTCTACGAGGTATATTACAATGCAAAATACCAAACGGAACCTCACCTCTTATATCTCATCTTTCTTCCTCCTTTAACTTCTATGTGATATAATTCTTGGGAAAGATTACATTTGCGGCTGAAGATAACTTTATACTGTCAATTATACACTGATGTAACAACTATAAAGCTTGAAACACGTGTACCACAGAATCCTTTGTGTTTTGTTTTTATTTTTACATTTACAATTTATATATATATATATATATGTATATATATATAAACACACACACACATGCACTAGTGCGCGCGCACGCAAACATACATATAGACACACACATGCACAAGTGCGCGCACGCACACATACATACACACACATATATGTATATATATATGTGTGTGTATGTGTGTGTTTATCTACCTACATATATGTGCATGAAATTGTATGACTGTATGTAAACCGAAATAGAGAGAGAGAAAGAAAGAGAGAGTGAGAGAGAGAGAGTGTGTGAGAGAGAGTATGTGTGAGAGAGAGTGTGTGTGTGAGAGAGAGAGAGAGTGAGAGAGAGAGAGTGTGTGTGTGTGAGAGAGACAGTGGGAGAGAGGGAGAGAGAGAGTATATTTAGTATATTCCTTCCTCTATTTCAGTTTCCGATGTTCTATTAACGTAAACAGGATATTTACAGGAACTTTACCAATTTTCATTCATTCACAACCTCGTTACCAAACTATTTACCACGCAAAGATTCTTTTCAAGATTCTTTTCACCGTATTCTTCACATCTTGATTTCTTACATTATATTTAATTCTCTACGAGTAAATTTATTCTGATTTCTTTTCACCCAAAACAATTTTCAAACACAAACACGGTAAACAATTTTTCGAAATTGGTTTGTTTTGTTTCTTTTCCTCCCCATAGATATTTGCAGTTGTGTTGAGCAAAAGGAATATTCATTAAGACATTATTCAGTAAAAATTCTTTAAAAATTCAACGTTCCTTGACGAGAACAGATCACTTGGACGCAAAAATAAGTAAATCAATATTTACCATCTTTTAAAGACTAAGTGGAATTCCTTATACAGAATGCTTATAATCAAGCTTATCTATCTATCTATCTATCTATCTATCTATCTATCTATCTATCTATCTATCTACATGTATACGAGTATATGTATGATTGTGTATGTTTAACGAGTATATGTATGATTGTGTATGTTTATATGTGTGTGTGTATGTATGTGTATGTGTGGGTATGTGTGTGTGTATGAGTGCACATTTCCATATGCATACATATGGACTGTGGTTTAGGCAGTATGCTGAATATATC
>NW_026319704.1:5471-6018 GCF_001194135.2 Octopus bimaculoides
GGTGGCCCTTATTTTTCAGCTTTCTAAAAGTTTAGCTCCTATCTCGTTCCAAATTACAAAAAAAAACAAAAAAAAAAACAATCTATGCAAAAGTCTAGCTCTAGCGGACAGCTGCAAGGCGATCCTCATCGACCGTGAAATTTTGAGGTTTTCGCCTGGAAAGTCAATTTTCAAATAAAAATTTGTTATCCCTTATATAATGTTCACTTAAATTAAAAGCTTGTTTAGACTTATTCTTAGTATAAGACGTGTCCACATTAATTTCTCTAAGAAGAAGAAGAAAAAAAAAAAGGAAATGATCGAGTGAGGAAACAGTATACGGCTTTTGAACAGAATTAATCGTTGCGTATACTATGTTCCAAATTCAAGGCATTTGAAGGTCACGTAGCAGTTGTCCGATTGATAGTTTGCACTGATACTTCGCACCCCCATTTTTTAGTTGATTGAAACAGGATTAGCGGGTGGGAGCAGCAAAATTTTAACTTTCGGCAAATTACCTAGTGCTAAGGGCCACCCTAATATATATATATATATATATATATATATA
>NW_026319705.1:0-275 GCF_001194135.2 Octopus bimaculoides
ATACATACATACATACATACATACATACATATATACATACATACATTAATACACGCTTTGTACGAATGTACGTATATTTGTCCATGTGCATATATATTTATTATCATACATATACGCACATCCATCCAACGATTAGACAGGAGTGGCTGTGTGGTAAGAAGCTTGCTCCCCAACCACATGGTTCAGGGTTCAGTCCCACTGCGTGGTACCTTAGGCAAATGTCTTCTACTATAGCTTCAGGCCGACCAAAACCTTGTCAGTATATATATATATAT
>NW_026319706.1:0-468 GCF_001194135.2 Octopus bimaculoides
GCCTGTCGAAAGGGAAAAATTGTAAACAATGGAGAGTATAGGATGTGTATAGTGTGTGATCGCGTTCTTCTGTCGAAAGCAGGATATGTGAATCACATGAAAACACATGAGGGTAGAAATTCCAGACACCCTAAATACCAACCGCCTTCTGCAACCTGTGGCATATGTCACAAGGTTTGTAAAACAATACCCGGACTTAAGAGACATATGCTGGTTCACAGAAGCGTTTCCTTAGAATCAGATACCAGCGGGCAAGAATTGAGAGGCCTGAACATTTGTCATCTGTGCTGTAGACCTTGTTGCTCAGCAGCCGGACTTCAAAGTCACTTGAGGGCTCACCAACGGAGTGATTGTACTGCGTGATGATGTGTGTGGATTGTTGATGGGATGGCTATCATCTGTGAAGATGGAGCAGTCGTCACATATATATATATACATATATATATATATATATATATATATATATAT
>NW_026319707.1:0-707 GCF_001194135.2 Octopus bimaculoides
ACACCTATTTATATCAACATATATGTATATATATACATGCATGTATATGTACATATATACATATACATACATATATGTATGTGTGTGTGTGTAGGTACATATGTAAATATCTCTATGTTTCAGTCACTCGACAGCGAGCTTACCGGAGTAAAGGCTCAAAGAGTATAGTCAAAAGAGATTGACTCCGGTACTTCTTTACGTTTGGTACTTATACTATCGATTTCTATTACCGAACCACTACATCAAGGGGATATGAATAACTCAAAACGGTGGTGCTGGTGGGAAGGGGAGTCAAACACATAGGTACTAACACGCACAACCACATATACGGAAATACATACACAAATGCACAGACACACACACACACGCACGGCAGTTTTCCATGAAGCTTGTATCCATGAAGAATTGCTCACAAGGTACTGGTCGGACCAGGGCTATAGTCGAAACACTTAACTAACGAATCACGCAGAAGCACTGAACCCGAAAATACATTGTTGCATAGCGAGATTCTAATCCACAAACGCGTATAGGTGCGTGTGTGTGTATGCGTTTGCATGTATATATATATATGTGTATGTGTGTGTGTACATGTACGTGTGTGTGTATACATATATGCATATACATATGTATGTATACATATATATCTGCATATATATCTGTATATATACATACATACATACATACATATATATATGTATATATATATA
>NW_026319708.1:0-235 GCF_001194135.2 Octopus bimaculoides
TATATATATATATATCAAAATAAGCAACGAGGATATCCAAGGTAACTTAGCCAGACCATAGAGGTTAGCCTGTATGGTCTGGCTAAGTCTGCTATGTTCTTTGCAGCCTTGTAGATATTGCATCTCTTCCAAAAGTCACAAAGTGTGATGGACTCATCAAGATCAATTGCAGCTATTGCTTGCCACAGCATATGCTTCATATAGTAACACTTGAAGATAGCAATTATTCCCTGAT
>NW_026319709.1:0-300 GCF_001194135.2 Octopus bimaculoides
TGTGTGTGTGTGTGTGTGTGTGTGTGTGTGTGTGTGTGCGTAAATATGTGCATGTATGTATGTGTGTGCGTGTGTGTGCGTTTGCATGTGTGTGAATGTATGGTAGATAGATAACTACATTGATAGATAGATACATACATACACACAAACATACATACATACATACACACAAACATACATACATGCATATCAATACTCTTACATATTTCTGCATGTGTATATCTATATCAATATCTATCTATCTATCCGCATATATATACATATATATATAATATACATATATGCATATATATATATATA
>NW_026319711.1:0-327 GCF_001194135.2 Octopus bimaculoides
ATACAGTGGATGATTGAGAGACAGAGAGAAGGGGCAAGAGAAAGGTGGTAAAATGGGCCGACTGAAAAATATTGTCCGTAACAATGTGAAAGACAGTTAGTCACGACGAAAATGACCTGAGAACACAAGAAATGTATTTACATATATACGTACTCACATATATGTATATATGCATGTGCGTGTATAGATATATGTGTGTATATGTGCGTGTATCTGTATATGTGTGTATATATACATACATATATATGTATATGTATGTATATTTATATGTGCATATATATGTATATATATGTATATATAAGCAATGTTAATTCTCTAAATGAAGTA
>NW_026319712.1:0-525 GCF_001194135.2 Octopus bimaculoides
CAATTTTAGCACGGGTTTTCAAGTGCTTAGCTTTTTCTGCAGGTGTTTCTGGTTCGTCTAATTCTTAAATTTGTTGCAATTGGTGTTCACTTAGATATTCCTTTGCCTGTTTTGTTACTGAGTAAAATGCTTTCTTGCTTTCATGTTTTAAGGTAAGTTTTAGCATCCAGTCCTCAGTGTTTTTCAGATAGGTGTCTAGGCCAATTGTGGCTACCTTCATTGATAATGCCAGCTGTAGAAGTCCTCGGCCTCCCTCTTTTCTTGGCAGATTAAGACGTTCTATATCTGCCTTAGGGTGGTGCATTCTATGCATAGTCAACAGTTTTCGTATTTTTCTGTCAACATTACATATTTCAGTAATTGACCAGTCAACGATATTGAAACTGTAAGTGACGACTGGTATGGCTAGAGCATTGATCGCTTCGATCCTGTTTCTCGTGTTCAACTCTGTCTTCAGTATTGCTCTCACCCTGGCATAACATTCTCTTCTGATCTTTTCCCTCATCACTGAGTGCTTGATATTGT
>NW_026319713.1:0-254 GCF_001194135.2 Octopus bimaculoides
GTATGTGTGCGTGTACGTGTGCACGTGTGTTTGTGTGTATCGAATTGTAATTATGAGTAAATATTTAAAGCTCTTGATATTATTTTGAACTACGTATGAAAAAATACAAAAGTTTAATTCAGGTTGAGACATAAAAATCGCTTCAAATAGCTACATTAGACATAGACCATCTACTACTATAGATGGCAATAAAGCACAAATACAATACACACATATATGTATGTATGTATGTATGTATGTATGTATGTATGTAT
>NW_026319714.1:0-663 GCF_001194135.2 Octopus bimaculoides
TCCAGGGAGCAAGAACGGCTGAGTGTGCTGCCCAGGTAGACAAACTTGTCCACTACCCTCAGAATTGTTCCTTCAACCAAGATAGCTGGTTTCACATATGGATTTCCTGGTGCAGGCTGGAACATTACAACAGCCTTGTCCAGGCTAATGCCAAGTCCAAATGCCTTCCAAGAAGCAGAAATGCAATTCATGAGTATTTGCATGTCATCCATTCTATGAGTGACTAAGTCACAGTCATCTGCATAAAGGAGGTCACAAATAGACTGGAGAACCTTTGAATTGGCAGCAAGTCGTCGAAGATTAAAGAGGCAGCCAGAAGATCGATATCTGATATATATTCCCAAAGAGCTAACCTGAGCAAAAGCATGAGTAAAAGCAGTAGCAAAGTACAAAGAAAAGAGAGTTGGGGCAAGGATGTCACCCTGCTTGACACCATTCTCTACAGGAATGGATCCCGCCATGCCACCACCAACATTGACACAAGCCTCCATTCCATCATGGATTTAATTATAGATACAAAGTGATCCGGACATCCAAGTTTGCCAAGTATTTTCCATAGAAAGGCCCTATTTACAGTATCAGACGCCTTTGTTAAATCAATGAATACCTGGAGAAGATCCATATTCTGCTCATAGCACTTCTTCTGCATCTGTCTTGCTGTGA
>NW_026319716.1:0-225 GCF_001194135.2 Octopus bimaculoides
CTATCTGTGTCTATCTATCTGTGTCTATCTATCTGTGTCTATCTATCTGTCTATCTGTGTCTGTCTATGTTGGATTCATCACTGGATCATAGTCTAATTGCAGTCGTAGTGGTGTTGGTGGAAGTAACACATGCATTACCAGCAATACCAGCAACAGCAGCAGCAGCAGTTGTAATAGTAGTAGTAGTAGTAGTAGTAGCAGTAGCAGTAGCAGTAGTAGTAGTA
>NW_026319717.1:0-272 GCF_001194135.2 Octopus bimaculoides
TAGGGAGAATTCACAAAAAAGCAACAGACGAAGACAGGTGGTGTTGAAAAGAAATAGATGGATTAGTATAACGCTCGGGAATTGAGAAAGTCTTTAATATTTCAAGCCTACACTCTTCTACAGAAAGGAACATGGAAAGCAACAAGGAGAGAAAAAAGGAGAGAAAAAAATGTGTGTAGTGGTCAGCGATCTATCATAGCGAATATATATAAACATATATATAAATATATATATATATATATATTTATATAAATAAGGATAAGATCGATATT
>NW_026319718.1:0-377 GCF_001194135.2 Octopus bimaculoides
AAAGTATCGGCAAGTAACGGAAAATAACGAATAATAACGGAAACTAACGGGAACTAACGGGAAATAACGGAGATTAACGAAGGGTAACGGAAACTAACGGAAACTAACGGAAACTAGCGGAAAGTAACGGGAACTAACGGGAAATAACGGAAACTAACGGAAACTGACGGAACCTAACGGAAAGTAACGGAAAGTACCGGAAACTAACGGAGGGTAACGGAAAGTAACGGAAAGTAACGGAAAGTAACGGAGAGTAACGGAAAGTAACGGAAACTAACGGAAAGTAACGGAGACTAACGGAAACTAACGGAAACGAACGGAAACTAGCGGAAACGAATGGAAACTAACGGAAACTAACGGAATGTAAAGGAATGAAG
>NW_026319719.1:0-274 GCF_001194135.2 Octopus bimaculoides
TATATATATATATATATATATACATACATACGTACATGTTGTGTGTATGGTGTATGTGCAGTTATATATACTCATGGGCATCATGGGACATGAAGAAGAGCCTGAAAGTAAAAAAAAAGTCATTGAAATGTCTGCATATCTATTCGTTAGCTGGTGTTTATAAGTTGTAGGAAGGGTAGTAAATTTTTGTGATACTCAGCTAATGGTTAGAATGAGGAGTACCATGCACACGCACACACACATGCATATACACATGCACTCACACACACACACA
>NW_026319720.1:0-201 GCF_001194135.2 Octopus bimaculoides
ATTGTATATAGATGTGCGTGTGCATGCACACACACTGGCCTGCCCACCTAGCTAGTCGAGTAGCATTATTTAAAGACTAAAACAGTGCAAGGAAGAGCATTGTGACCAGTGATGTGTAACATCTGATAGTCTAGTCAACACAGTGATATATATGTGTTTCATTGTACCTTTGTCTTGACATTATGTGACGAGTGTAAATGA
>NW_026319721.1:0-410 GCF_001194135.2 Octopus bimaculoides
GTGTGTGTGTGTGTGTGTGTGTGTGTGTGTGTGTGTGTGTCCATGTCTGTGTGTATTCTGTGTGTGTGTGTATTTTGGTGCTATTTTACTTAGTCATTGCACGGTAATCGCCATAAGCTTTAAGCTTATATAAAAGTTCCATATATATGTATGTATATATGTATATACATATATATGTGTACACATACATACATACATACATACATACATACATACATACATACATACATTCATACATGCATGCATACATAATTATTGATCCCATTTAATGTTGCGTTAAATCGAGTCAGTTGTTTGACCTTTCGTGATCAACGATATTTATTCGCAATTTAAGAGCCTTGTTTACGGCAAGTGACTAAGGACACTATGCCCGTAGCGGAACGTCTAAGCAATATAGATATGTGTGCATA
>NW_026319722.1:0-241 GCF_001194135.2 Octopus bimaculoides
ATTTAGGATGCACCACCCAAAATCTGTCATAGAAAGGTTATATATACAACGTATCGAAGGTGGTAGAGGCATTATACAGCTAGAAAACTATTACAAAATAACCACCATAGAACTACAGAAATACCTACTTCAGAAGGAAGGGAAACTAATACAAATAGCCACAAAACACGAACAAAACAAAATACTGTTTTAGTCTTTAAGGAAGCTGACGAATACAAAAAAGAAGTCATAGTACCTAACA
>NW_026319723.1:0-591 GCF_001194135.2 Octopus bimaculoides
CCAATATCAAAAAAAAAAAAAAGAAAAAAGAAAAATGTTATGTAGATTGCTAGAAAATAAAACCGGTTAACTAGCACAAATTGCCAGAAGCTTACGTTTTGCTCTTACAAGTACATAATAATTATTGTTTATTTCAGTCAAGTTTCCTCTAGCTGTCACAATAATATTATTTCATTTCTTTTGACATTCCAGCATGAAGAAGTCTCAGAGAAGATGTTTGTTAGTGGTAGCCTTCCTGGTGTGCTGCTTACAATTCTCAGCTTCAGCACTCAACGAGACTTCCCATGAACCTGTATTTGACGTACAGTCATACAATGGTTCAACAACACTTGTTCTCTTGGATATTAATCAGAAGTTGAACACCAACGGAAGTTGCTCACAGCCGGACATTCGCTCACTGTTAGTAGCTTATTCAGCACTTTGGACCCATGAATACGTCAACATAGCTTCTTCAGAAACGAACCGTGGTAAGTTATCATCCTTTGAAATATCTTTTATTCTTATATATAATTAACATGGTGGAGGCGCAATGACCCAGTGATTAGGGGAGCGGACTCGCGGTCATAGGATCGCGGTTTCGATTCCCAGACC
>NW_026319724.1:0-423 GCF_001194135.2 Octopus bimaculoides
ACTACCACCACCATTAATAAAACTGGTACTACGTTGGTTACAACGATGAGGGTTCCAGTTGATTCGATCAACTGAGGAACTACTTGCTCGTGAAATTAAGGTTCAAGTGGCTGAACACTCCACAGACACTTGTACCCTTAACGTATTTCTCTGGGAGATTCAACATATCATAGAGTATGACAAGGCTATCCCTACTAATTTTTGCCAGCTGAGTGGACTGGAGCAACGTGAAATAAAGTGTCTTGCTCAAGGACGTAATGCGCCGTCGGGAATCGAACACACGACCTTACGATCATGAGTCGAAGATCCTAACCACTAAGCCACACGCCTTCACACCACCACCATCACCACGACTTGCTATTCCAATATCACCACAACCACTAATACAAGCACATCCACCTCCATCTTCATCTTTGCCACTAC
>NW_026319725.1:0-524 GCF_001194135.2 Octopus bimaculoides
GAGAGAGAGAGAGAGAGAAAAGAAATGAATACATATTGGGGGTTTTCTGTGTGTATATGTTATACACTTATTACTTTTCAATTGATAGTGATCGTGAGCTATATTGTTTACAAAGCAGCATGGTAATAGAAACGAATCGATCTATAAAGAAATAGAAAATGATGGTGGTATGTATGTCTGCCTGTGCGTGTAATATCTAGATATATTGTTTAATGTTGTATGCGTTACAACGAACTATTCTTTTTAGTTTACATGTATTGGAAAAATATTGTTCTGAATATTTGATTAACAACACTTATGTGTAGGTTGAATCTAATTGGACATTTCGAAATACCATATATATTTGATTGGATTTCCCTTATATGTTTGTCTTATATGTAATATATTGAAGTTTTCAATAACATACGTCCGACAAATGTAATTCTTCCTTTGCTGTTTCATCTCAGTAGTACTGTATGGGCGGTTTACTATGGTGTAAATACATATTCAATAGTTTCATTCCTATATATATATATGTATATATA
>NW_026319726.1:0-318 GCF_001194135.2 Octopus bimaculoides
AAGAGGAGAATTGGTAGAGCTCCTTGCCGGCGTGGAAAGGGATGTCGAGTGATCGATAAGCCTTCGACGTCGGACATCTACCAATAATTGAAAATGATTTAAAAAATCCGCACCCAAAATGGGATGTGGAATGTCAGCTATGACAAAAACCCATTGAAAGTCTCTGCGAAGACCAATGTCTAAACGTAGAGAAAGCTGACCAAAAGTAGGAATCGGAGATGAATCAACTGCGTGCAAAACAATTTCAGAACGACGAGGTTTGTCGACTGTTAGACGAAGCGGTCAAATACTACAACAGGAACCAGTGTCAACCATGAA
>NW_026319727.1:0-362 GCF_001194135.2 Octopus bimaculoides
ACATACGTACGTATGTACGTACGAACGAACGAAATATCGTACGTACGTAAGTACGTACGTACGAAAGAACGAACGAACGTACGTACGTACGAAAGAACGAACGAACGTACAGACGAACGAATAAACGAACGAAAGCATCTACATACCTCCGTACGTACGAACAAACGAACGAGCGAATGAACGTACTTATGTACGAACGAACGAAAGATAGTACGTACGTATGAACAAACGAGCGAACGAACGTACGTACGAACGCACGAACGAACGTACGAACGAACTAACGAAGGAATGAACCAACTAAAGAAGTAACAGACGAACGTACGTACGTATGTACGAACGTACGACCGAACGAAGGAACGAAC
>NW_026319728.1:0-235 GCF_001194135.2 Octopus bimaculoides
CCAAGTGCTGTTAGATCATGTGAACTCAATAAAGCCATCCATACAGTTCAATAAAGCCATGCATATAGTTCAATAAAGCCATCCATACAGTTCAATAAGGCCATCCATACAGTTCAATAAAGCCATGCATACAGTTCACAATGGAAAAGGAAAAAAACAATCAGCTAGTATTCCTGAACGTATTGATAACACGCACCAAGCATGGATTCAGGACATCCGTATACCGCAAGCCGAC
>NW_026319729.1:0-370 GCF_001194135.2 Octopus bimaculoides
GAAGCAAGGGAAAGAGACACACGAGTTAGTAGAACAAGGATTGAAGGCAACTGACAGAACAACACTGCAGGGAAAATTCAAATGTTGGATACTGCAATTTGGACTGTACCCAAGGATAATGTGGCCATTGCAAATATACGAAATAGCCTTGAGTAGAGTAGAAAGGATAGAACAAAGATGCAGTGTGTTTATCAGGAAATGGCTTGGTCTGCCGAAACCACTCAATACAACTGCACTATATGGAAAACCCGTGCTGCAACTTCCAATAGCATCGATCATCGAGGAATATAAAGCAGGAAAGGCGAGGACAGTAATGATGTTAAGGTATTCAAAAGATCAGAGCATCCGAGAAAACCCTCCAAAGGTACGA
>NW_026319730.1:0-261 GCF_001194135.2 Octopus bimaculoides
ACACACCTTCCTTCCAAGCACTGCTGTAAACACCGGAAGTGAGCTAGAACGTTAAAACTTAGTTCACATACACATCAGAGGTCAAGGTCAATCTGTGCCAAGCGGCTTCCACTCTGCGTGCTTTAGCTTCGTTACTATGGCAACAGTCCGGATACTTATTGATCATACCACGTAGATATATATATATATATATACATACACACACACACACGTGTGTGTGTGTGTACTTACATATAAGAGACCAAAGTGTACGTACGCCGC
>NW_026319731.1:0-329 GCF_001194135.2 Octopus bimaculoides
ACTCGAAAAAATTTGATCCAACCAAGCTCTCAATTTTGCATCAGTATTGAACGAAACTACGCGCATAGCACTTGAAAGAGATCGAAAGAGGTGGAAAACCGTTGGTGCCAAATCAGGAGAGTACGGCGGGTGAGGCAGCACTTCCCAGCCATGCGTTTGAATGCCTTCCTTGGTCATATTGGCGATATGAGGGTGGGCGTTTTCGTGCAGCAGAAGAACTCCATGCTGCCGATTAGTTCTTTTCTCTTGAATAACCGTGTTGAGTCGTTCCATCTGTAAAACATAGAGTTCCGCGTTGACAGTTTGGTTCCGTTCAAGCAATTCGTAAT
>NW_026319732.1:0-514 GCF_001194135.2 Octopus bimaculoides
ATATATGCGCACATCTATAAGTACACCCCCACACATACATGCATAAATATATATAGTATGTATGTATTATGCATATATATATGTAATAGATGCTAGAGAATACGCAGATTTCACAACTTTGGTGGTTAAGACATTTTAAAAGGTTACTGTTGCCGATAGAAAAATGCTATATCTCTGAATATCCCTGCGTATGCCAGGAATTGTTATTCCACGCTCAGTGACTTTTCTGAAAATGTAAATGACATGCATTTGACGTGCATTCAGTTCAGACGATTTAGTCAAACACATATGATACCTCCGGTATGAAAAGCTTCTTTTCAAGTAGTTATATAAAATGCGAAAATAGGATATATGCACAGTATTTCTGTAGATTGTTCTGCAAAAATATGGTAAATATATGATATTTGGATATGATACAAACGGGATCTGAACTATATAGAATAAAGGAAATCTATAGTTAACATGATCATTCTCATGTATGCCCATATAAATATATGCACATATACTTACATTA
>NW_026319733.1:0-476 GCF_001194135.2 Octopus bimaculoides
ACTTTCCACTTGATTGTATGTGACTTGGAATCAGTCTTCAAATGTGACTAGTTACCAATTGATTAGGCGTGCATGATAAACTCCATCGTAAACGATGCAGATGTCACGGCGACGTGATAAAGTAACCGAAAAGAAGAATTACACAGGGTTGCGTGAAGGAAGCTTCAAAAGAAAGTATGCTAACCACCCATCTTTACAGCACATGGACAAAATTAAAACCATTAAGTTGGGTAGCCACGCATGGGACTTAAAGACTAACTTCACATACAATCAAGTGGAAAATCGTAGAAAAATCCATGCTGAATTTCAGATTAGAAATTTTCATTAGTTGCAAACATATGGACAAGTTTCTTTTGGCGAAGTGGAGGACACCACCCTCTCCCGATTGAACAGCTGTATTGTAGAATCTGGATCTCCTTCCGTTGATTCTACACCAACTAGATTTATATATATATATATATATATATATATATATA
>NW_026319734.1:0-601 GCF_001194135.2 Octopus bimaculoides
GACAGACAGAATAATAGAGAGATCGGTTGTATACACTGAGTTTGCGCCAAATCAAAGTACTTACATGCAGCAAAAATACAAAACTCAAGCAATAATATAAACATCGACCATGATAAGAAACTGTTATTTTGTTATGTGTAATGAAATATCATGGCCAAATATTCTGTCGGCACACATCATACGTTCTGAAATTTGCAGAATTATATCATCTTGCTTATTCGTGATTTATAGATATGCCAGTGTATATATGATTTGCAATAGAAATTTATTTGAAAATACAAATTCACTATCAACGTACAAGCATCTATGCTCCACTGATTTGTATTCTTATTGACCTCATGTTCAAATAAATTCTTGTCACTCTCCCCACTGCACATGCTACTTTGCGTATAGGAAATATTGTTATTATTATTATTATTATTATTATTATTATTATTATTATTATTATTATTATTATTATTATTATTGTCATTCAGTAGTCTAATTATTATCACGTGCTTTCTCAGCACTACTGAACACAACTCTGAGCGCCTTGGCTACGTGCTGTGGTTTGTTATGATGCCCTTATTGTTACTGCATTGAAAGCGTTTTAGTTAGGATG
>NW_026319735.1:0-256 GCF_001194135.2 Octopus bimaculoides
TGCACACTCTGATATCTATAAACCATCACAACTGCAATTCAATCACAACACGCGCACAAAAATACATACATACATACATACATACACACACACACAGACGTACACAAACAAATAAACAAACACTTGTGTGTAAGGTGTGCATGTATCTATCTCAATGTATTGAAGACACACGTGTAACTTTGTGTGTGCGAGTGCATGTGCATGTGTGTGTATGTATGTGTGTGTGTCTGTTTGTGCGTATGTTGTGTATGTAAAG
>NW_026319736.1:0-542 GCF_001194135.2 Octopus bimaculoides
TATATATATATTTATATATATATATTTACGTATAAAATGCTCTATGCATGAAGAATAGGTAGTGAGGTGATGACTAACATACATAATATAGTGGGAAGGTAATGTTCAATCTATGAAAATTATTGATGTAAGGAGAAAAAATATTAGTGTTAACGATAATTCATAAGAAAGGAAGGGGAGAATACCTTGAAATCACTTGACTGAGTCAGCGAAAGTTGAGTGTGCTCATTAAGGAGACAATAAAACATTGATTGTTAAACAAGAATCAGTGATTCTTCAGTAGACAGCCTAATGCTTCGGTCAGCTACATTCACTGACAAAATATAAAAGGAATTGAACCACCCACCACCAGAAAAAAAAGGAAGAAAAAAGAAAATAGAAAATAGAAGAGGCGATCTGCAGGAAGACAAGATATTTAATTCTACTTAAGTTGTATTAAAGTAACATGCAATTGAAAAATCAATATATATTCTTAACTATTCGTGTATCTAACTTTCAGCTTTTCCCTCGCTCTCTTTACTGTGTGTGTATGTGTGTGTATG
>NW_026319737.1:0-303 GCF_001194135.2 Octopus bimaculoides
GATTATATATATGTATGTGTGTGTGTATGTGTGTATATACGTGAGTGAGTGTGCTTATATGTATACGTATATGTATACGTGTGTGTGTGCGTGTTAAAATGCTTATTAACACACATCTAAGCATTGGTGCCTACATTGTGATTGTATTGCATGATGACTTATTTAGCACCTGCAATTTAATACCATACGAATTATCATATGTATGACATATTGCAAAGTCAGAAAAATACACAGAACAACAACAATAATAACACAAATGAGAAAAGCAGCAGCAACAACAACAACAATGACAATAATACTACT
>NW_026319738.1:0-200 GCF_001194135.2 Octopus bimaculoides
ACGTATATGCGTGCTTATACGTACGTATATGCGTGCTTATACGTACGTATGTGTGTCTATACGCACGTATATATGTGTGTCTATACGCACGTATATATGTGTGCATATACGCACGTATATGTGTTCATATACGCACATATGTGTGCATAAACGCACGTATACACACGATATTCGCACATTTGTGTGTGTATATACGTACG
>NW_026319739.1:0-278 GCF_001194135.2 Octopus bimaculoides
TATATATGTATGTATGTATGTATGTATGTGTGTATGTGTGTGTGTGTATACACACACACAAACATACACACATACATATGTACATGCATACAGACACACTTTAAATTTAATAATATCCATCCCATACCAGCATGTAAACCCATGTATGAACTCTTTCTGAGGGAGTGTTTGACCAGAAGAATCCATTCTGTTTGCCATTCAGTTATATATATTATTCTTAGTAAAAACCAACATTGGGGAGTTTATGACTAATACATGATAGAAATGTTTAGACTACA
>NW_026319741.1:0-203 GCF_001194135.2 Octopus bimaculoides
AACGCACACTCACAGGGAGGGACAGATACATATACACCCATACAGACACGCGCAAACAGTTATATATGAATTTGCGTATTTGTTTCCTTAATTGCGCGCCTGTGTCGTGAAGTATATGGAATACATATTATATACTATGCAGAATACTCGCACAGACACACAAACATATGCTACACAGACAAACAGACAGACACGCACACACA
>NW_026319742.1:0-678 GCF_001194135.2 Octopus bimaculoides
AGAAAACCTATGTTTTTCTAACAAATAAAAGAAAGAATATATATGTGATGGGTTGTAGACTAGTATATTCTCAATAACATATTATACACATTATGCTTGACTAAAACTTGTAATTTCTTATATTATTTTCAGCAATACACATTATACATTCCTGTCTTCACATACCTAACCAACAACAAATCGCCTTTACTTTGTAAATTTGCACACAGCAATCCTACCTAATTTGAGGATGTCTACATTGTCTCCAGCACAGATGTGTGTAATTATATTTACACCCTCACACATAGCTATATACACAAATACACACTTCAATACATACATGTTTGTCTATAACCTGTTATTAGGCCTTGCCAATTCTTACAGCAAATTTTGTAAGAAATATCAGTGTTATTTAAGTAAGTCTTGTCTAAGTACCCCTGTTGCTGTCTAGCGTAATGTTGTGAACTATATAATGTTTCAATTGAAGTAGGTCTTAGTGATTCAGCAATATATAATTGGTACCGCTATAGTCATCATCATCATCATCATTGATGTTGCTATTGTTATCGTTATCGTTATTGTCATCATTAGGATCATCATCAACATAATCCTCATTGTCATAATCATTTTCATCATTACCACTGTCAATATCATCAGCATCATCGTCATTATCATCATCATCATCATTCTCACCATCAT
>NW_026319743.1:0-314 GCF_001194135.2 Octopus bimaculoides
TTGGAAATAAACTGACTTTAGCGAGAGCAACAACTGTTATTAACGAAACACAGGGTTCGCGGAAACTTATAGTTGTTTTGTATTATTAATACTTTTCTTAACAGATGCGGAAAAATAAAAACAAATTTCAAGCTACCCTAGAAGATCGCATAAAAAACATTCCTTCTTTTATATGAACCGTTCTGTAATGACGTCACTACATTAGAAATAAGTTTTATGTTATCTTCTTCGTAAATATTATTACATGAATTAAAATCGACACTGCATACAAACATGTATCTATACTCAATGGAATTCATAAAATATGATTTGTA
>NW_026319743.1:324-672 GCF_001194135.2 Octopus bimaculoides
ATACAAACATGTATCTATACTCAATGGAATTCATAAAATATGATTTGTAGCAAAGAAGAAAAAAATATTTAAAAGGTGTAAAGCAAATTAATGAGTTCAGTAATAGTGTTTCTTGGTCGCAATTCATGAAACACGTGCATGAAACGTGACAACATCAAGGTCAATGTTTTTTTATCAGCTCAATTCAGTCTGGCCACCAACCTTAATTTCATAATGTTTTTTCCTCTGCTCACGTTTTGTTAACGCTTTGCCGCTGTTACTAATTCACTTGTTTCCAATTAATTTTAAACACAAAGTTTATTTCATACTGTATGTTTTAAGTTTCTATTCGTTATATTTTCCTTTGCT
>NW_026319745.1:0-232 GCF_001194135.2 Octopus bimaculoides
ATATGAAATATTTTTCGAACAACGAAAGACACAAATGGAAAATAAGACAAACTACATAAAGAACAACCCTTCATCAGTTACTCAACACCTGATGAAGGTCGTTCTTTATGGTGTTTCTCTTGTTTTCTATTTGTGTCTTTCGTTGTTCGAAAAAATAGTTCATATTCCATGTACTTCGTATGTTTTGGTTGTACACGTTTCATGACGTCCTGTGCCCACATATGCATATATA
>NW_026319746.1:0-424 GCF_001194135.2 Octopus bimaculoides
ATATATACATACATATATACACACATTGTTATAGATATATATATATATATGTATACACACATTCACATGACGCCAAGTCATTAATTATCCACCATACACATATTCCAATATATTTATAGATTTGTCACCAATATGATGAGAGAATTAGTTGTGCTCACATCACAAGATATGGTCTCCCTGTAGTCACCATAGCTGGTACAGGTCCAGACTTGCAACATCAATTAAGCTGTCACAGTTATTATTATTATTGTTGCTGTTGTTGTTGTTATTTTATGTGTGGTCATTGGGATATCTGTTTACTCAAAACCTCAACATTCACACATCTTGGTTGCTTTGTCTCTTGTTAGTAACTGTCTTCTCTGAATTTATTACCCTAGTAGTAGTAGTAGTAGTAGTGGTGGTGGTAGTAGTAGTAGTAGTAGTA
>NW_026319747.1:0-270 GCF_001194135.2 Octopus bimaculoides
GTACGCACGTTTCATGCTACTTCATTTATTTAAGTAATGTGAGCATTACATTAAATGTAATATGTAGAGCTGCACAAAAGTGTAAAAAATTACAGTAGAATAGACATATTATAATTGTGGCAACATTTACAATCTAAGAGGAAAGAAGACTACATAAAAATCCATCTTGACATAGCCAAGGCTAGCAGGCTTGTCTATTCTACTGTAATTTTCTACATTTTTGTGCATCTGAAGATTGCTCTACATATTGCATTTAATGTAATGCTCGCA
>NW_026319748.1:0-273 GCF_001194135.2 Octopus bimaculoides
ACATTTTTTCTTGATTGAAACTCCCGTTCTGCCTTTAAGAGTAAATAAATTATTTTGATGAGCATTGCTCAGGATGGATTGGAATCAACCCTATGTGAGTTTATATGTTCATATGTGCAATCTGCAGGTGTGTCTATGTACATTACTGTGTGTATATACTTGCTTGTATATATATATACGTATCTATCTTCATATCATCATACATATATGTATATATTTATTTATATATATATATATGCATATATGTGTGTATATATATATATATGTATATAT
>NW_026319749.1:0-218 GCF_001194135.2 Octopus bimaculoides
GTGTGTGTGTGTGTGTGTGTGTGTGTGTGTGTGTGTGTGTATGCCTCTATGCTTGTGTATACCTTTACAGGTACACATGCACACACATACACATTGATTTATATACATATATGCACATATGTATTACACATATCTATCCACGTAATTATTCACACACAAAAACATCTGCCTATCTATCTATCTATCTATCTATCTATCTATCTATCTTTCTCTCTCTC
>NW_026319750.1:0-680 GCF_001194135.2 Octopus bimaculoides
CATACATACATACATACATACATACATACATATGAGACAAAGAGAGAAAAATCGAATTCACAAGACCCTTTATTATTCACTGTAATCGTTTCGATCCATTGTGCATCGGTCCCTCACGGGTGAAACGCTGTACAAATAGTCGTGATACATCATTTGGTGCACCCGCAGGGGACGGATGCACGATGGGCCGAAACGATCGTAGTGATTAATAAAGAATCTCACGAATTCCATTTTCTTTATTATTACATACATACATACCGTACTACGTAGGTACGAGCATGCACGCATGAGCAAAAGAAACTGACGTCCAACTCCAAGTCCAATCTTCGGCAGGACAGTGAAAATTTGTAAAACATTCCAAAGACTCTCAATGTGAGATCCTTTAAAATAAATATATGCACGCACTTGGTTGTGTGCATCTACAAACGCACAGATATAAAAAGTAATGACACGCATACACACACGTAGATACAGGCACCTGCATCTAAGTACTAAAGAGATAAGTTCACACGGAACACAAGTGCGGTTACGAACACCAGCTTATATGCACACACTAACTCTATCGTATATTTACAAACTGCAGAACAGTTTTAAACAAAAGTCTTGTCACTTAATCAACAACTGGCTTGAACTCCATGAAGAACTTTATATGATTATACGTCCTTACACGCACGCGCACA
>NW_026319751.1:0-256 GCF_001194135.2 Octopus bimaculoides
AAATCAAAATTATAGGAAATTTCTTAGAACATGAATTTATAAAAATATTTTCAGACGGGCAACAGCTTTCTCCATTATAGTATAGATTATTAAAGGCAGCGAGCTTGCAGAATCGTTAGCCCGCTGGATGGAATGCTTAGCGGTATTTCACCCCTCGCCACGTTCTGATTTCAAATTCCGCTGAAGTCGACTTTGCCTTTCATACTTTCGGGTCGATAAATTAAGTACCAGTTGAGTACTGGGGTCGATGTAATCG
>NW_026319752.1:0-363 GCF_001194135.2 Octopus bimaculoides
ATAAAGTAAAGTAAATATCATAAGATAAATATAATATAATAAATATATAATATAATATAATATAAATATAATATAATATATATATATATATATATATATATTAATAATAATAATGGTAAGACAACAAAAGAATGGATGAGACCTCGATATTATGTAAATAGAGGAATTTATCTGTAAATAATATGTGACAATTATTCGGTTGCCTTAATAAGACTCTGAGTTTCAGATGTTGGGGCGGAAACATGCTCCAGCATCTCCTCGATAACTGAAGAGATGCCGGAGCAGGTTTCCTCCCCAACATCTGAACCTTGGAGTTTTATTATGGCAACCAAATAATTGTTACATATTATATTACAGATATAT
>NW_026319753.1:0-883 GCF_001194135.2 Octopus bimaculoides
ATGCAGGAGGATGGAAAAGTAACGATACTCTGGGACTGTGATTTTCAGACTGATCGTGTAATCGAACACCGTCAGCCGGATATTGTCATATTGAATGAGAGAGACAAATACTGTCAGATCACTGATGTAGCCATACCAAATGACATGAATGTTGCGAGTGAAGAGGTTGAAAAAATCACCAAGTACTCCGAATTGAAAGTGGAAATGGCAAGACTGTATGGAATGTGAGAGGGTAATGTAAAAGTGATACCAGTGGTGATCGGAGCGCTGGGCTCAATCCCATTGAAGCTTCAAAACTTCTTAAGGTAACTGGAAATGCTATGCAAGATTGATGTCTTGCAAAAAGCAGCCTTATTGGGCACAGCGCACATCTTAAGGAAAGTATTATCTGTCTGAGGTCCTTGCAGTGACTTGACGACAGATGACTAAAGAATCCGGTGAATTTTTACCTACACCGTGTTACGAAGGAATAATTAATAATAATAATAATAATAATAATAATAATAATAATAATAATAATAATAATAATAATAATAATAATAATAATAATTAAGTACCAGTTACGTACCGGGCCTTCTGCTTATAGTAGAAATAATAATAATAATAATAATAATGATAATAATAATAATAATAATAATTGTTACTGACAAGTACTGCCCACATCCTTAGAAAAACCCTATCCATTTAAATGCCTGTGTTGCATTACCTGAAGATATTTCGCTACTTCTCCTCCCGCAAGCTTTCAGTCATATTGTAACATCCCTTATCCTTCACTTGCACCAAGACACTGGGTGTGTCTCGACAAGTGACTGTAACAAACACACAGATTAAAGGTAAAATAATAATAATGATAATAATAATAATAATAATAATAATAATAATA
>NW_026319754.1:0-530 GCF_001194135.2 Octopus bimaculoides
TGCAGGACCGTAAACAAAAGGAATGCAAAGACCTTGACTTATGAATGCTACGAAAGATTAGAAGGTACAAATGGATTTGAAAGGAGATGTTCGCGTTTCTAGCCATACTGCAATAACGAATTGATTCCTTGACTTATTTTAATATTCGAACGGATACACAGTTTTGATAATTGATTTAATGATGTAATATGAAAGCAATACGGAGTAGACACATGTAAAAAAAAAGAGGTCAAAATATGGATAGTTTTGGGATCGCGTGAAGCACGATATTAGCATTGTACGGTGATTCATTCCAGTAGAGATGGGATATGGAGGAGTTGTAGGTAAATATACAATGTCATATTTGGTTGGCATTGCAATTAAGAAGGACAGTGGAGTAGTAAATTGACGGAGTGTGGGGAAAGCTGTGGATGCTTCGTTATGAAATTACCTCCTGAGATGTGCGACGAAGACCGATGCTGAGAGCGGAGAACTAATTCGTAGAGAGTCGTAAAATGAAATACCTGTAATAGGACTGCAAAACGGGGAAA
>NW_026319755.1:0-271 GCF_001194135.2 Octopus bimaculoides
TTCATTCTTGGTCTCCCCAAGCTCGCACGTACATTTTCGTCCTTCCAGTTTGTGCTTCACAGCGTTCAATATACACATACATTTCCACGTCTGGCTGTATAGCCTTTTTTGTTTGTTTATTTCAGCGTTTCGTTCTCCTGTCTGGTTTTCCGTCCGCCACTATCCTCCATGGAACAAATTTAATTTGTGTCCGTGAGAAGAGCCATTTTAACAATGCTTCCTACCCTAACTCTTTGAAACGCCAGTGTTATAATGGTGGCAGCTGATGAAG
>NW_026319756.1:0-351 GCF_001194135.2 Octopus bimaculoides
CAGATCATTTTCAAAACCTCAACAAAGATTACCTACAAAAAACCGGGAAAAAAAACCGACCTAGAACCGGAAACAATACTTGACCATCCTCTCAGATCACTAAAACCAATACTTACAAATTGAAAAAGAAGATGTATAATTCCGAAAATAGGACGGCAAACATAACAACACCAGGTAAAATAACACAACGAAAACACAAACTTCAAGTCAATACTAACAAAAATAGAAACCATAAACAGAAAAAAAATTCATTTTTTAATGTCAGGGCAACAAACACCAGAGAAAGAAACACTTCAAGAGCTAACATACCCAAAACAACTGGACATATAGATCCTAAGATAATTAATCTTT
>NW_026319757.1:0-359 GCF_001194135.2 Octopus bimaculoides
ATTCACGAGGATATACTCTTTTTATTAGAAAAAATAGTAAGCACAGGCTTTAATAAGGAGCTCAACATCAGATTATATTGTTGCAGAATAAGTTTATTAACGCTGAGTGTTATTAACAATGGGACCGATGTTTCACTGTTCATTGAGATTTTCAAATGTTTGTAGAAACCACGTAATGTACAAATATTTATAAAACCAAGGTACACAACAAGCTTTTGTTACAATTCTCATGAGACATGACTCTGTTCTTTTATACATATATATATATATTCCTCCAATGTTATTAATTCATTTCTATGCGGTTTCCAAATGATGAAGATGATGATGATGATGATGATGATGATGATGATGATGACGAA
>NW_026319758.1:0-432 GCF_001194135.2 Octopus bimaculoides
TTCAATGTGCTCAACTGGAATACCAGTGAAATAATCAAAATTGATAGAAACATCCGCAAGCTACTGACTTGTAATAAGATGTACCATCCAAAGGCAGACGTGGATCGTCTTTACCTTCCCAGAGCTCAGGAAGGTCGAGGCTTGATCCAGCTTGAACTTACGTACAAAACCACCACAATCGGACTGGCCAAATACCTTGAAACAACCAACGATTGGACGCTGAAACTTGTTGAAAAACATGAAAGACCGAAAAAACTTTACTCTATTCTGAAAGAGAGCAAAAAATTCGCTACTGATCTCTTAGATACCCACCAGCTTGATCAGGTTGAAGGTAATGCACCAACTGCTGCTGCAAAGAAAATATAATTAATTGCAAAGACAAAAGCAGATGGGAACAGAAACCTCTGCATGGCAAGTATGTGGCTCGTAGCA
>NW_026319759.1:0-232 GCF_001194135.2 Octopus bimaculoides
TCCTAAAATCTTGACAATATTTATGACCATACCTAGCTATGAGCTGTCAATGCACTCCTGCCCTCTAAACAGACACAGTCCTCTAGTCTTAGATTTAGTTGATAAAAAGATTTAGTTGATAAAAAGATTAATAAATTAAAAATGATCCACAATCCTTTACAAGCTTTGTTGGCACTCCATCGCTTACGTCGAGGGTTCCAGTTGATCCGATCAACGGAACAGCCTGCTCGTG
>NW_026319760.1:0-132 GCF_001194135.2 Octopus bimaculoides
TGTGTATATATAAAAGAAAAATAACTCAAGTGTTTTATATATACATACACCCCATATACATACATCCACATATCCATATATTTGTGTGTGCATGCATACATATACATATACACACACATACATATACATACA
>NW_026319760.1:142-253 GCF_001194135.2 Octopus bimaculoides
ACACACATACATATACATACATATATATTTTTTCGTACACACACACACACGCACACATACGCATATATACACATACACACATGTACACATACATATACATACATAAACACA
>NW_026319761.1:0-283 GCF_001194135.2 Octopus bimaculoides
ACACAACCCCACTATTTACTGACTTATATATATATATATGTATATATATAATCTGAAATGGACAGTATTATATATCTATCAGGGCTGATCTTACAATCGGTCTTGTGCTAAGAATACAATGGGATCAGCTGTGATGGATATATAATAATGTACATTTTGAATAATATACCTAGTCTGCAGACAGATATATAAGTGCATCTTCGCCCTGACATACGGACTCTTAGATGACTTGTGTATGTGTATGTGTGAGGCTATCTATATATCTGTTTGTCTGTGTACAGAA
>NW_026319762.1:0-347 GCF_001194135.2 Octopus bimaculoides
GGAAGAGGTAGGCCCAGGAAGACCTGGGCTGAGGTGGTGAGGCGATGACTTCTGACCGAGCCCTTTGGAAATATGCTGTGTGTGAGAAGACCCGGCAAGCCAAGTGAGACCTAAATTCAAGGCCTCTGCCACGGGTGTAGCCAACCCACTTATGCGTACCTTTTCTTCATTGGACACTAAACTCCGCTTGCGAAGACCTGTTGAGGCAAGTGAAATCGAAACCAAACTAAATTCGACGACTGGCACCCATGCCAACGTTGTCACGAAACTCAGCTTGCGAAGACTTACTGTGGCAATCGAAAGTGAAATCGTGATGGCACCTGTGCCCAGCGTTGCCTTTCTGGCAC
>NW_026319763.1:0-271 GCF_001194135.2 Octopus bimaculoides
ATGTATATTGGTATATACACGTATATACACACGCACATGTGTCTGTGTGTGTGTGTACCATCGTACACTGATATTAGATACGTTAAAGAGTGCGTCGTTTATAACAATTACAGACATTGATTCATAACCTATAGATTGACAGACAGAAGGCAGACAGGTATGCTGACACATATTGATAGCTAAGTAGACAGACCTAATAGATGGATAGATAGATAGATAGATAGATAGATAGATAGATAGATAGATAGATACATACATACATACATACATA
>NW_026319763.1:1702-1986 GCF_001194135.2 Octopus bimaculoides
ATATATATATATATATATATATATATATATAGGCATGAAAGTATATATGTTTGTATGTACGTATGTATGTATGTATTTATGTATGTATACATATAAGCATATATGTGTGAGTGATTCTATGCGTGTTCGTTATGTGTTGCTGAGGTTTTCTGTCTGGTACATTCAATCAATACCTCTGTATGTATGTATGTATGTATGTATGTATGTATATATGTACGTATGGATGTATGAAAATATGTATGTATACAAGTATACATATATGGACATACGTGTATATGTATATA
>NW_026319764.1:0-446 GCF_001194135.2 Octopus bimaculoides
ACTTCCTAGTTAACCTGCCTTTGGTATTGCTGCACCTCTTATGTGTCCATTTCTTGCACTGGGTACATCTTATAGAATTTCGACCTACACCTTTTCTACAGATTGAGCAGGGCCATCTACCTAAAGGGGTTTGTGTTTTGTCTACCTTCCTACTTATTAGGACTTTGGTTTCAGCTAGGTTGACTCTAAGGCCCTTCGATTCTAGTCCTTGCTTCCACACCTGAAACTTCTCTAGTTCTGATAGTGACTCAGCAATTAGTACAAGGTCATTAGCATAGAGGAGCTCCCAGGGGCATCCTGTCTTGAATTCCTGTGTTATTGCCTGGAGGACTATGATAAATAGGAGGGGGCTGAGGACTGAGCCTTGGTGGACCCCTACTCCTACCCGGAATTCTACACTGTACTCGTTACCAACCCTCACCTTACTGACAGCGTCCCTGT
This sequence comes from Octopus bimaculoides, assembly GCF_001194135.2. Lineage (NCBI taxonomy): Eukaryota > Metazoa > Mollusca > Cephalopoda > Octopoda > Octopodidae > Octopus > Octopus bimaculoides. Next base: position 442 of record NW_026319764.1, read on the forward strand.
ACATG
>NW_026319765.1:0-252 GCF_001194135.2 Octopus bimaculoides
ATGATGATGATGATGATGATGATGATGATGATGATGGTGATGGTAATAGATGAAAAGTTGTGTTGTTATTTCAATAACAGTGATCATGCGGGAGATAAAGATGATGATGATGATGCTGGCGATGATGATGATGATGATGATGATGATGATGACGGTGACGCTGGCGATGATGACGATGATGATGTCGATGATGATGATGATGGCGATAATGATAATGATGATGATGCTGGCGATGATGGTGATGATGATGAT
>NW_026319766.1:0-220 GCF_001194135.2 Octopus bimaculoides
ATATATATATATATATATACATACTTGCATATACAAGCATACATATATACATACATATATTATATACATCAATCACACACTCACAAACACACACACATACACGTATATATGCAAATATGCATATATATATATGTGTATGTATGTTTGTATGTATGTATATATATATGCGTATGTGTGTATGTATGTATACACATATATATCCGTGTGAATGTATTATATA
>NW_026319767.1:0-210 GCF_001194135.2 Octopus bimaculoides
TGAGTTGTTGAGATCCTGACCGACCTGGCTGAGTGTGTGGGGGAGGGGGGAGGGGGGCTGCCTGTCCGTATGGAACAGTCTCCGGTCCATTACACAAACAGAGGATGCGGAAATGGATTGGAGGTGAGGAATGGTTACGATAATACACGTGATGTTCACTTGATTTGAACTACTACTACTACTACTACTACTACTACTACTACTACTACT
>NW_026319768.1:0-587 GCF_001194135.2 Octopus bimaculoides
ATTACTATCTTACGGTCGTATATAAATGCATAAAATCTTATGTATTCATGCTTTGTACACTATGATTTGTCATGTATACCCCCATATGAAAATTATTACCAACTTCATAGAAATTTTGCTACTACGTTCGTAATAGGAATCTTCATCTGTTTCGTTTGAAATTTTTAACAAAATGCAACCATGTTCATGTATTAGGATTTATTAAAGCGAAAGTATTGAAATCTATTATATTTTCATATCAGTTATGTAAAGCACGTAATACCATGTTTTCTTATAAAATCTCTCTGCTAGATATAAACAAAACTTAAGATAATTGTGTCATTTGTTGTGAGTTATTTTGTATGGCATATAGATATCATTACAAATGTTTGCACATGTTTCCGTGCACTTGTCTTGTCATTTTCGTTTGTTTCTTTTAAAATGTTTTGTAATACATATGCTGACACACACGTTAGTCATTTTCTAAATCCATGTGCTAGGGTGTGTTGGGTATGTGTGTGTATATGTGTATATTTATATATATGCACATATATATACATAGAGGTATATATACATATATATATATATACATACATATATATATATAT
>NW_026319769.1:0-780 GCF_001194135.2 Octopus bimaculoides
CCCAAAATTACTGCAGAGCTTAATGACCACCTCGAAAACCCAGTTTCCACGAAACCTGTTCGCCGGGAGCTGCACAAAGCCGAATTTCACGGGAGGGCTGCAATCAGTAAACCACTACTTTCAAAAACAAACGTTGCAAAGCGTTTAGAGTGGAGTAAAAACCTACAGAATTGGTCTCTAGAGCAGTGGAAGAATGTTATTTTCTCGGACCACTGGCCTAGTATACGTGTGGAGACAGCCAAAAGAAGCATTTGACCCAGACTGCCTTCTTCCAACTGTTAAATATGGAAGAGGATCTGTGATGATCTGGGGTTGGGGCTATATCTTGGAAATCCGCCGGCCCAATGGTTTCCCTTCATAGCAGAATGAATAGTCAAGACTATTTAAGCATTTTATCTGATCAAATTCATCCTATGGTTGCGCACAATCCTTCAGGATGATAATGCACCAATTCACACGGCTAAAATTGTTACTGAATGGCACGAGGAACATTCTAGTTGAACATCTTATCTGGCGACCACAGTCCCCAGATCTCAATATTATTCAACATTTATGGTGCATTTTAGAAAAACAAGTAAGGAGTCGATATCCTCCACCATCATCACTACAAGAACTGGAAACTGTTTTAGCTGAAGAATGGACAAAAATTCCTTTGGAAACCATTCAAACTATCTACGAGTCCATAATGCATAGAATTCAAGCTGTAATTACTACCAAAAGCGATCTTACTCCATATTGAAATAAATTTGCTTGAAATTTTAAGGTGTTTCCATTATTTTG
>NW_026319770.1:0-280 GCF_001194135.2 Octopus bimaculoides
ATATATATATATATATATATATACACACACATACATAAATATACATACGCATATACAGACATTCTTTTATTCTTTTACTTGTTTCAGCAATTTAAATGCAACCATGCTGGAGCACTGCCTTTAGTCGAACAAATCGATTCCAGGACTTATTTTTTGTAAGCCCAATACTTATTCTATCGGTCTTTTTTGCCGAACCGCTAGGTTACGGGACGTAAACATACCAACAACAGTTGTCAAGCGATGGGGTGGGGAACAAACACAGATACACAGATATATATAT
>NW_026319771.1:0-241 GCF_001194135.2 Octopus bimaculoides
AACTGAAACTTTAACCACATAAGCACACTATATGATCATGTAATCAGTATGCGTGCGCGCAACGACCGGGAGTTGTGGTGGACTAGTGTCGAAAGATCGCCGAACCCCGTCGGAAAATAGAACAGAAATAAGTTGAAAAGTAATTAAAATACCTTGCAATCAGTCGATGTGACAGGTGAGCGGTATTCCGTAAGTAAAATGGTTACAGAGAAGTAAGTCGGAAGTAAAAGGACCGCAGTGA
>NW_026319772.1:0-213 GCF_001194135.2 Octopus bimaculoides
AAATGTTTTGGCAGGGCATTGAAGAGCTGCATATATATATATATATATATATGCATATGTATAAATATATATTTATTTATTCCGTTTATATATTTATATATGCGTGTGTTTTTATTGGCTAAACTGGTAATATGACCATCCCCAAGTACAACAACATATATTTATTTATTTATCATCATCATCATCATCATCATCATCATCGTTTAACGTCCG
>NW_026319773.1:0-10653 GCF_001194135.2 Octopus bimaculoides
TATATATATGTATATATATATATGTATGTATATATATACATATGTATATACATATATGCAGTGTAATTGTTTAAATAGTATCTTCATAGATGTAGGAGTTGCCACTCTATCCTTGGCTCTATATTAATACTCAAGACACAATATCTATGGAAAATGAAATATCTATAGCACGACGTGTGAGAGATGCCCAGGTGACCGGCACTGTTGGATGATAATAAATTAATAAAAGTGCAAGAAAATTATGTTCTGGTTTGGTTTCATGTGTGTGTGTGTGTGTGTGTGTATAGATGCATCCTTTCAGGGTGCCTTACTTCTTCTGTTCTTCATAGCATTTGTTCAGATACACAACTGTGAGGAGGCTTTGTAGCTTGTGAGTTACTTTATTGCAAGCTGCTTACTTCATGTAACATAAAACCATGATTTGAAGCCAATGGTTTTGCTGACTTTAAATAAACAAAAATGTTTTCCATTTAATTTTGAATTTCTTTCAGATATGAAATCACTTTATTATTATTATTATTATTATTATTATTATTATTATTATTATTAAGATTATTATTATTATTATCATCATCATCATCATCATCCTCATTATTATCATTAGGGTGGCGAGCTGGCAGAGTCATTAGCATGCTTGAAGAAATGCTGAGCAGTGTTTCGCCCATCGCTATGTTCTGAGTTCAAATTCTGCTGAGGTCGACTTAGCCTTTCATCCTTTCATCCTTTTGGAGTTGATAAAATAAGTACAAGTTAAACATTTCCACCTCTCCCAAGCTGCCCTTGTTGCAAAAATTTGAAATTATTGCTATCATTATTATTATTAGGGTGGCGAGCTGGCAGAATCGTTAGCTTGCTGGACAAAATGCTTAGTGGTATTATGCATGTTGCTACATTCTGAGTTCAAATTCCGCTGAGGTCAACTTCGCCTTTCATCCTTTCAGGGTCAATTAAATAAGTACCAGCTATGTACTGGAGTCACTGTAATCGACTAGGCCCCTTCCCCCCCAAAATTTTCAAGGTTTGTATTGGCTATGGCTACAAACCGGACATTCGGTATCATATATATACATATATTTATATATATATACATATAGAAATAGTTATGATTATTATTATTATTATTATTATTATTATTATTATTATTATTACTGTTATTATACTTTAATCACTCTTCTGCTTTCTTTTCCAGGCTGTTCTCTTCACTGTGATGAGTGTTGGCACCTTAGCTTTTTTGCTGATCATCCAGAACCATCATAGTATGATTAACATAAGTAGCCGTCTTGATCCAATCCCAATCACAACCAAAGCACCCCAGCCACCACCACAGAAGTACCTCATATATTATTGTGACAAATTGACTCGGTGTCTAGGATGGGGTGACCGGCAACGAGGTATAATGTCTGCCTATGTATTGGCTATGGCTACAAACCGGACATTCGGTATCATAATGACAAAACCATGTCTGCTTACAAAATTCTTTGTTCCAAATCAAGTCAACTGGAATGTGAATATGTCTGACATTCAACAGCGCAGTGCACAGTATTTTGATCTCAATAGCAACGACATGTTCACCAAAACACTAAACACGGTAAATCTTGAAGCCCTGTTTCATGCTGACGTCATCTACCTAGTTACCAATCGATGGTATATTAATTCGTTATTAAAAAACTCACGCTACCGACGTAAATTGAAGGATCTCGACAAAATGAGTTGGAGAAAGAGCTTCGCCAAAGTCATGGACCAGATGTTTCGACATAGTAATTATATGAATGAAAAGATTGAAAGCACTCTAAAACGATTTATTCCCAACAACACCACAAAGCTAGTGTGTGCTCAAATTCGTCTCGGAACTAATCCCACAATTCCTTTGGATTTCCGTGTCCGTAATAAGTACTCATCAGTTAGTGTTGTATGGAAGTTTTTACAGAGGTACAGCAATTCTACATACAAGATATTTGTTTCCACAGACTCTCAGACTGTTCGAATGAGCGCAAAGAAACTGTTTGCTAAACAGATTGTTGATGTCGAAGGTGCTATAGTACATGTTGACAGTTATGAACCGGGTCGAGATGAGTTTGCTTGCGGTGGCTTTGAGAAAGCCCTGCTTGATCAGCACATTCTTTCTCTTTGTGACATCCTGGTAATTAGCAGGGGTGGCTTTGGTTTTAATGCCATCTACGTACGCAAAAAGAACAGTAGCGTCTATATCTTCCATGATGGTAAAGTCAAGCCACTTGACTGCAACAAAAGTCAGTTGTGTTACTGATACAATGATTCTGTTCCTTACTCCTTCCCTAACAGACATACACACATACATACATACATACATACACACACACACATGTACATGAAATGCATACATGCATTCTTATATACATTATGCTCTGAAACGTGGATGAGGGTTTTTTGGGGGGTTTTTTTTAAGATTCCATCCACATGGTCTGCTGATGCAATATTAGTGAATTCTATTGCCCCGATCTACTCCTGGCCTCAGTCCCTCAATAATTTGCGACCATTATTCTATGTGCCCCCATCAGCCTATAACTGTACATTCTTTATTGGGTGTATTGCGACTGGGTGGAAAAAATAAAAATTAGTTTCCACATGCCATGTTAACTCCCACCCACCCACTCCACCCCTTCCAAATTATTCCATACCTTCGGTTTTGTAGAGGATGGATCTGTAAATGCATTAATACTCTTTTTCATCTTGTACATATATCCTCCAACAATATTCAGGAACACACACACACACACACATGCACACACACACACACACACACTCACACTCTGATACACACACATGCATATATTTATGAATGTGTGTGTGCATGTGTGTGACCTATGTATTTTACTAAAATTAATATTTGACTCTTGTAGTTATTTCACTGGAGCCTTTAAAAAAAAAAAACAAAATAAAAAATGAAAAAAAATTCTTTCTTTCTAGAATAAACCTATTAAATTAAAAGAAAAAAAAATATTTAGAAATTTTAATCTTGGTGGGGTTGTGTGAAATAGCAAGATAAAAAAAAAGATTTTAAATTCTTTAACCTCCCTCTCCCATTCCCTGGTCTTTCAAATATCCTTTCATCACAACATTTTTTCATGATTCAATATTGAAAATGCTAACTTAACTCTTTGATCCTTTTCTCTAGTTCTCAAAAGTTTTCAAAGTACTATAGATAAGATGGCCGTAACTAGGAGAAAAATGGCTGACCATTTTGGTTAGGAAGAAGGATGCTAAACATGTTTTAACCCTTTAAGCACTCAGATTACTCTGTCAAATGTAATGCTTGTTTATTCACATTGTTTTGAATTAATCACGCATTATCTCATAGCTTTGAGATTTCTAAGATGTGATTGTTTATTTTTAGAATGACATTGTAGTGTAGGTGTGAGAGGCAGAATCTGGCTGTCTTTGAACTTAAAACTGGTAGCACATTTTGTCCTGATATGGCTGGTTTAAATGCTAAAGGGTTAATTTCTATAGATCAAGAATATTGTTGCCTTACAGGATCAGTGTAGATAAGTTGGTGGGTGGCTAGCAAAAAATATCATCAATGTGATTTTTGACATGGTTAGAGTTTTTCTGATAAGAAAAAAAAAAAAACAACCTTATGGGTCAGGAACATTTAAACAATAGATTTGTGAACCCAATGAACCAAATTATATTTGGTAACAACATGAAGGGCTAAGTAATTGACATGTATAGGTAGGGTGGGGGTCTGTAGAATAGACATGTTTAGCTTTTTGTGTGGTGATTCTTGAGTGTTCAGTTAGCTACTACTACTATCCACTTGCCATATATTTACTCTGTACCGTCATCACATCTGAAGGGCTACCCAAGAGTTACCTAGCCAACTTTAGATAGTCACCATCTGTTTGTAAATATTTTTGACTTTATCTGCTTACTCATTTTCTTTCACTCCCTTGGAAATTTCTTTATCAATAACCCCAAAAAACAAAAACAAAGAAAAAGCAAAGAAAAATACCAAAAACAAAAAGAAAAAAAAAAGACAGCCTTACTCCGATAACCTTTTTCAACAACACCAAAAAGATGATAAACTGTATGAATTTTATACAGCAATTGGAAACCCTGTGTGTATATATGCATGTGTATGAAGGAACGTGTGTATGCATGTGCATACGTGTACTGATATATGCATATGTATGTACGTGTGTGTGTGTATGTGTGTGTGTGTATATACTTGGAGTCTTTCCTGAAAACAATTGGACCTTCCATCCATCACTTTCTATCTCAAGTTGAACATCTCCTTTTCGTTTAACTTGTTTGTCCCTCTCTGTTTCTCTCTTTCTCTCTCTCTCTCTCTCACACACACACATACATACGCACACACTCACTCACTCTTCCTTGAGATTAAAGTTTCTGTCTTATCTTCCCTTGATGATGATGTTTACTGTTATACAGTAGATTTAAGTGTTGGTGCTGCATCGGAAGGTAGAATAATGTGGTTTGGCAGATAATGGCCATGCCAGTGGCTGCACCATTATTATCTCTTGTTTTCATCTGCTTTCCTTGTTATTATTACACATTTCTTGGCAATTTGACAAACCATCAAATCTTCAGTTGACTGTCAATGACCTGTACTGATGATGTTGACAAAATATTAGTGACATAGCTTGTTGATACATCTGCTGACAGTGTTGATGTAAAACTAGATTTATAGTTGAATGTCAGCACAGCTGATGGCAATTTTGACAAAACATCAAGTCTGCAGTTGACCGTCAATGACATACACTGATGGTGTTGACTAAGTATTAGTCAACATAGCTTGTCAACATATCTACTGAGAGTGCTGACATGAAACCTGATTTATAATCATCTGTCAGCATATTTGTTGGCAATTTTGACAAAATATCAAGTCTACTGTTGACTGACAATACGTTTGCCAATGACGTTGTCTTAACACCAGATCTACTGTGGACTGACAATACATCTGCTAATGACGTTGTCTTAACACCAGATCTACAGTTGACTGTTAATTCATCTTCTGGCTGTGTTGATTGTTAAAAATCTCTGCTGATTCAATACAATAAATATCTCCGACTGGCTGTTGACACAAATACTGACATTGTAAAACTCATCACATCTGCTGAGAAGTTTTACATCACATATCTACCAAACTTAAGCTTTATATTTAAAATATGCATCTGCTGACAAACATAACACAACAGATCTTCAGTTAACACATCTTCTGATTTCGTTGACCAACAAAACACTAAACACAGTTGAGTCAATTCATCTGCCGACAATGTTCATACAATGCTATATTTATAAGATCGCTCAACTTCTTAGCTAAAAGCATTTCCACAACAATCAAATCTACAGGTGACAGTTGATTCATCTGTTGACGACATTGATTTGGCACAAAATGAGTGTCGACTCGTTTGCTAAAAACATCAACAAAACACAAAACTAATGTATAGCGTTGGCAGTATTTATGACATTCAAGCAGGTCCTTTATTAATGATGTGTCTTGAAGCAATTTCATCTATAAATAATTTCTGCCTCCCCACCCCCATTCGAAGCGTTTTTAACTCAATGCATTATAAGGTGTTATTTACTGCTGATTTTGCTTTGAGACATATCATAAATAAAGACTTTACAAATTTCTCGATACCTGTGCATTTGCATTCTAAATGTAATAAACATTTAATTTCTTCTATCAAAGTTTCAGTCAGTATTTTCTATCAGCACCCACTTACTCTTTATAGCTTTATATATAGCACTTAGGCTAGGTGGGAACTGATTTCTAAATCATGAATTTTATTAAAACACTTTTTTTTTTGAAATTTGCAATGTTTGTTGTTACTGCTACTTTTTCTTTTTTTTTTTGTTTTTGAAATTTTCTTTTATATCTTCATGCCACTTTTGTTTTAATTGCTATTTATTATTTATTTTTATTTTTCTCTGTTTTTTCCTGAGAAGTTGACATGTGGTAGTCAGCACCCTGTCCAGTGATGTGATGAGAGTAGTTTCCCATCAGCAAAAATTCTAGGGAAAGCTGAGATAAATGCTGGCCCTATGGGTCATAATGTTTTGAGATGCAGATTTAACCAATATTACAAGGAAGGTGCCACAGCACACCTCCAATTTCTCAGTGAATCAAGACCACAGCCTGGTTTTAATTATTTCTCACACTCCTTTTTTATTTCTTCTCAAATGTTATGCATCATAACTAATTAACAATAACCATTATTTAACATCATCATCTAAGGCAAGCTCTTAGTGAAACCATCACTAATAACTTTGACAAGAGGATATCCACTACACTACAACTTTTTGTCCCCTTTCTGCCTCTCCTCGAATTCAAAGGCTTTGTGCCTGCCTTTATAAGAAATATCATGATTAATTTTGTAAATTAAATACAAAAGTTTTATTGGAAAAAAAAAGGGAAAAAAAAAAAATTTACATGCTGCCATGGTTGGTTATTTTTTTAATTGTTTTTTGCCCCCACTACAGTTTCGTTTTTGCTGTGTGCATGTGTAGCTGTGAATATTTATGCAGGAGTAGCATGTGTGTTCAAAAGTTAGTTCTTCCCATATTTTTTGTTGTTATTGAGGGCATTGGGCTTCGCGTCTATGTTAGAAATAATAATAATTATTATTATTATTATTACTATTACTTACTAAGGCAGTGAGTTGGCAGAACCATTAGCATGCCAGACAAAATGCTTTGTGGCATTTTGCCCATCTTTATGTTCTGAGTTTAAATTTTGCCAAGGTTGACTTTGCCTTTCATCATTTTGGAGTCGATAAATTAAGTGCCATTTGAGCATTGGGGTCAATGTAGTTGACTAGCCCCTTCTCCAATATCTCAGGCCTTGTGACTACAGTAGAAAATATTGTCATTGAGGGCGGTGAATGAGCAGGTTCCCATAAAGCACCAGAAGTGGAATTTAGGTTTCTTTTTCCTTTTACTAAACTAAAGCATGAAGGGCTGCGTTTGATTTTTTTTTTTTTTTTTTTTTTTTTTTAAGGAAAAGGAAATTATCTTCAAACTGGATACTTAGTTCAAATTCTTGGAATAGAGTACATTCTGCTTTGGGCACCCAAGGGCCAGATGGTGGTGTTAATCTAGGAGATGGATTACGTTTACCACACACAATCAAGGATGGTCAACCTAAGGCTTTGGTACAAGACACCTTTGCTTCAGGTGCCATGCTGTGGGACTGAACCCAAAACCACACCCTGCACCAGTTCAGTCCGAGTTCAAATCTCGCCAAGGTTAAATTTGCCCTTTACATTAAATTCTTCCAGAGACAATGAGTTTAGTACCAGTAAAATATCATTATTTAGGCAGCATCCTGGCAGAACTGTTGGCAGTCTTTATACTCTGAGTTCAAATTCTGCCAAGGTCGATTTTGCCTTTCATCTTTTCGGGGTTGATAAAATAAGTACCAGTTATGCACTGGGGTTGATGTAATTGATTAGTCCCCTCCCACCAAATTTCAGGCTTTGTGCCTATAGTAGAAAGGATTATTATTATTATTATTATTATTATTAAGGAAATAAGTTGTCAGAATTGTTAGCTCAAATTCCACTGAGGTTGACTTTGCTTTCCATCCTTTTGGGCTTGATAAAATAAGTCCCAGTTGAGCACTGGTGGAGGGGAGGGGGCAGCGTAATTGACTTATCCCCTCCCTTCCATAATTGCTGGCCTTTTGTCAAAATTTGAAATCATTACTAGGATGGTAGGTTGGAAGAATTGGTACAGCATTGGACAAAAATGTTTTGCTATATTCAGTTCCTATTCTTTCTGAATTCAGTCTCCATTAAGGTTACTTTTTGCCTCTCACACTTTGAAAATCAATAAAAACAAAGTACTAATCTTGTGCTGGGGGTCAGTGTAAACAACTACTTTCCTCTCCACAAATTTCTAGCCTTGTACTTATATTAGAAACTTTGTTATTAGTAGGGATAATAGATTTGCATAATTGGTTGAACATGAACAAAAAACCTTTTGATATTTAATGTTTTTATGTTCTAAATTTAAAATCCTGCAGAGGTCAACTTTGCCATTCATCTTTCGGGGTTGATAAAATAAGGTTCTAAACTAGTACTGAGTCAGCATAATTGACTAACCATCTCTCCTCAAAATTGCTGGCCTTGTTCCTAAATTAGAAACAATATTGTATTGTTATTATCATTATTAAGGCAGCGAGTTGGCAGGATCATTAGCATAGCGGTATTTTGTCTGCTACGTTCTGAGTTCAAATTCCGCCGAGGTCATCTTTGCCTTTCATCCTTTTGGGGTCAATAAAATAAGTACCAGTTGAACACTGGGGCTGATGTAATCGACTCATCTCCTCCCCTAAAATTGCTTCCCTTATGGAAAAATTTTAAACCATTATTATAAGGTGGTGAACTGGTAGAATTGTTAGCATGCCAGGTAAAATGCTTAGTAGTATTTTGTCTGTCTTCACATTCTGAGTTCAAATTCCACTGAAGTTGACTTTGTCTTTCATCCATTCAGGGTCGATAAATTAAGTACCAGTCAATTACTGGGGTTGATATTATTGACTTCCCTCTCCCCCAAAATTTCGAGCCTCATGCTTATAGTAGAAAGGGTTATTATTATTGTTATAAAAAATGTGGTAAGCTGGCAGAATCATTGACACACTGGATAAAATGCCTTAGCAACATTTCTTCCAGCTTTCTTTGTGTTCTGAGCTCAAATTCTGGTGAGGTCAACTTTACCTTTCATCCTTTTGTGTGGGGGTGATAAAATAAAGTGCCAGTGAAATACTGGGGTTGATGTAATCAACTTACCACCTCCCCCAAATTGCTGGTCTTGTGCCAGAATTAGAAAGTACTGTTATTATTATTATTATTATCATCATGAAAGGGTTTTGATCTGTAACATATACAATAAAGTAAAAAAGAAAAAAAAAAATTGACGACTGAGCAGATGTCATTGATTGTCCGTGGCGATTTCTATTCGTGGAAGCTGTTTTATTTTAATTGTCTCTGTCTTTTGGGTTGGATGGTGTGTGTGGGTGGAGAAGCAAATTTTGTTTTTTCATTGAGATTTATAAACCACCACCTCCCCAAAACACAACTGCTATCTATTATATGCATTCATTTAACTCATTCATTTAACTCATTCATTCAGATGTATGAAAGCAATGTCACTGAGCATGCATGTGTGTACGTGTGTTAACCATGGGCTTGTATGGCTCATTTCACTCATCATCTGCCAGTTGTCACCAATGGTCTCTCTCTGATGCCTTTTTCCCCGAACACTTTAACAGGGGCGAATGTAACTGACCGCAGTTCCATATTAAAGAAATTGGTGTGAGTCTTGTAGATGTCCTACCACACACACACACACACACACACACACACACACACACACACACACATTATAAAGATACATGCATAAATACACATGCAAACTCACACGTGCACTCACTTACACATACACTCTCATGCACATGTGCATGCACACGATCTTCCACATATTTGTACATGTTTATGCTCTGACATTATACTCAAACACAAATATATATATATATATATATATGTGTGTGTGTGTGTGTATGTATGTATGTATATATATATATATATATATATATATATGTGTGTGTGTGTGTATCTATGTATGTATATATATATATATATATATATAAATACACACACAAACACACACACATATTGTGGCATGTCTGTATGCTGCAATTTGTATCATCTCACTCAAGCAACAAAACGCATTTCTTATATATGCACATGCGCAAAACTTTTGAGTGTGACTATATTAAACGAATGAAGGAAAAAAAAGAAAAAGAAAAAATACTCAGTGGAGCTCATGTATATAATAATAAATATGTTTAATTTGCTTTCAAATGTCTTCCTTTTAATTGAATATAATGATGATGATGACTTTAGTAGTCAAGGTATTGAATCCATATTTTTATTATGTTTGTTTGTTTATCGTTTTCCCTCTTCCCATCTTCTCTCAAACAATCGTGAAATTCAGCTTTTGTTTCTACTATGAAGATGATGATGATGATGATAGTTATGATATCCATAATATGTACCACAGAAGAATTCCAGTTTACTTTCCACGTGATACTTTACAGATATATCATATTGGTTTCAAACTATGGCACAAGACCTTGGAGATAGATTCAAGTTGGATATCAGCTGCATTAATCTCACCGGCTGAAAGTCATGACCTTTGGTATTCATAGCCACTACTTCACCTTCTCTAACTAAATTACTTCCAAAATAAATAAAGTACAAGCCACAATAATCTTTCTGTTTACCAGATTTACATGCCTTAGTTTTTCATGAAGGTTAAATGAAATTCTTTTATTCTTTCTGTCATTTGATTGCAGCTATGCTGGAGCACCACCTTGAGCGGTTTTTACTCAAACAAATTGACCCCAGGACTTATTTTATCAAGCCTATTACTTATTCTATCGGTCTGTTTTGCTGAACTACTTCGTTACAGGGACGTAAACACACCAACATCGGTTGTCAATGGGTGGTGGGGGACAAACAAACACACACACAGTTTCCATCTACCAAATCCACTCACAAGGCTTCAGTTGGCCTGAGGCTATAGTAGTAGACACTTGCCCGAAGTGCCATGCAGTGGGACTGAATTCAGAACCATGTGGTTGGGAAG
>NW_026319774.1:0-278 GCF_001194135.2 Octopus bimaculoides
CAAGTGTCTTCTACTATAGCCTCGGGCTGACCAAATCTTTTTGAGTGGATTTGGTAGACAGAAACTTAAAGAAGCCCATCATCTGTATATATATGTGTGTGTGTGTCCCATGATTGCTTGACAACCGATGTTGGTGTGTTTATGTCCCTGTAACTTAGCAGTTCGGCAAAACTGACCAATAGAATAAGTACTAGACTTACAAAGAATAAGTCCTGAGGTCGACTAAAGGCAGTGCTTCAGTATGGCCACAGTCAAATGAGTTAAGCAAGTAAAAGAAT
>NW_026319776.1:0-226 GCF_001194135.2 Octopus bimaculoides
GAGAGAAACGTTGAACCTAAGAAGCATCAGTTGTGGTGTGCAAGAGAGACAGTTGCGCTGGTATGATCATGTGGCAAGAATGGATGGCGATAGCTGTGTGAAAAAGTGCCACACCTTAGCAGTTGAGGGAACTCGTGGAAGAGTCAGGCCCAGGAAGACCGTGGGATGAGGTGGTAAGGCACGACCTCCGAACATTAGGCCTCACCGAGGCAATGACTTCTGACCG
>NW_026319777.1:0-601 GCF_001194135.2 Octopus bimaculoides
TCTTCGACAGAAAGGAACACAGAAAGAAACAAGGAGAGAAAATAAAGAATATGTTGTGGCTAGTGATATGGACACGTATATGTGTATATACATGTATGTGTGGGTATATACATATATGAATGTGTATGTATGTTTATATGTGTCTATGTATGTATGTATATGTATATATATATGTGTGTGTGTGTGTGTGTGTGTGTGTGTGTGTGTGTGTGTGTGTGTGTGTGTGTGTGTGTGCGTGTGTGTGTGTGTGTGAAAGATGAAAGATGTGGCTTACTGCTCGCAGTACTGAAAATTTCATGATGTTAGTGCTTTTGTGTGGCAATTCGTGTTAAATTGTGGCTCTCATTTCTCACACAGGCTAGCCTGTATGGTCTGGCTAAGTCAAAATGGTTTTTTGTATTCTTCCTTTCCACTTGGAGAGTTTAAATGTAGTTACAACAATATGTCCTTCTGTTGAAATGAAATTTCAGTAAATTTCTATATCTTTGTGCAGTTGAAGATTGCTCTGCAGTTTACATTTAATGTAATGCTAACATTGCTTAAATAAATGTAGTTGCATGAAACGATCGTACTGCATTAACTTTGAATATCCTTGTTGCTT
>NW_026319778.1:0-246 GCF_001194135.2 Octopus bimaculoides
ATATATATATATATGTATCCATATATAAGTGTACATATGTATGTATATGTATGTCTTTTTATAAAAAGATGGAAAAAAATGAGAAAATAAGAGAGAAGAAAGAATGAATAAAAACTTCTGTGAGTTATTTATTGTTATTGTTATTATTGTTACTATAAAAAAAATATAGAAACGATTATTATTTTTATCATTATATTTAGAATAATTTCAATATTAATAATAACAACAACAACAACAACAACAACA
>NW_026319779.1:0-210 GCF_001194135.2 Octopus bimaculoides
ATAGTATAACATAATATTTGTATATTACATTGTTATAACATACGGTTTCACTATAACAGTGAATATCATATCAGTATTACATATAAAAATATATAACAGTATTACATGGAGTATAATATGCAGTATAGATATAACATAGTTATAATGCATTGTACTGGTATTAGATATAGTTATAACATAAAGAACTGGAATAACATATTTATAACATAA
>NW_026319780.1:0-541 GCF_001194135.2 Octopus bimaculoides
TTTAATTCCACGCATGCATGAGACTACGCATGCGCACGGCGTTACTACAAATTCAACTGGTATGTGCTTGCTTGAAATGTGGCAACATGTAACTATTTTGCTTTCAAAAGAATTAGCTTCTCTTATGCTACCAAGTATTGATCAATCTCACATCCCAAATTTGTATGAAGATAAAGATGGTTATACCTTGAGTGTTGTCAGACACTTACCAACCTATATCAGCCAGACAATAGGATCAGTGGTGGTTCCACTTTAGCAATTTACAGAGGTTTAGTAGAAGGGAAGAATGATGATATTTTCGAAGAAACTGAGTGTCATGAACGAACTTGTCTTTGTTTCAGAATAGTTTCTGATCAGAGATTCCTGTAGATAACTTCCAGAAGTCTCTCACCTGATAGTGCTACTAGTTTGAGATAAACTCTGCAAGCAGAGAAGTATCATCAGATGAACCAATCTGAAATGCACCTATCTGAGAGTGATGAAACCATTCTCTACACATTTGTTCAGTGTCTGACTTGTGGAATTACTTCGAGCAGCTGCT
>NW_026319781.1:0-571 GCF_001194135.2 Octopus bimaculoides
GATTGGTCCATTATATGACTATTTAGATATTTCTTGGAAGGCGGCAGTAGATTATCGCATTCAGCGCTGCACGTACCACTTTGACATCGTACAGTTCTGGGTTTGAAAACCTCAAAGACAAAGAAAGAAGAAGGAAAAAAAAAAGAGGAATATAAGAACAACCACTCAGTGAGATATTCCAGAAGGTAAATATGATCAATCTATCTTCCTACCGACCAACCTTCCTTCCTTTCAACCTGCATACCTACCTACCTACCTACCTACCTATCGACCTGCCTTTCTATCTATCTATCTTTGCATATATCTGTGATTTTGGTGAATATGATTTCCATTAATGGGATTACCAAATGTTTAATCTGTTCAGGAACGAGTTATCAGCAGACACCTCTTTCACTAATGGTTTATGATCGTTGAACAGGTTTTGATATGTTTTCTTTCGACTCCATTATTGGGAATAGAAATCCTTTAGATTTATCTCCACATGTAAAGCAAATGAACGTCTGAACAGAATGCAAACAAGGACACTAACTCTGTTTCAACTTTTAACCTCAAATAACCGCCCATCCAAATA
>NW_026319782.1:0-393 GCF_001194135.2 Octopus bimaculoides
GAAACAAAAGATGAATGATAGCAAGCAATTGAAGTTAAGTTATGGGAAAGAACTTAGAAATGGTTTAATGAGATTTTCATAATTGTATAGTGGAAGGTAGAAATCTAATATTTAGTTACAACTTTGATAATTGTGGATTTAATTAGCCCATTAAATGAATATAAAAATACAACATTTGCTTGCCACACATGGTGTATTGATTTTGGTTTTCTTAGCCAGTGATCAATTTCTGAGAGTGCATTCAGACAGGTCAATAAGTATTGGGTGACCAGTCAAGATGTTGGAAGGTCATCATCATCATCATCATCATCATCATCATTGCTTAATGTCTGTTGTCCATACAGGCATGGGTTGGATGGTTTGACCAGGGCTGGTAAGCTGGAAGGCTGCACC
>NW_026319783.1:0-247 GCF_001194135.2 Octopus bimaculoides
ATTTTTCTTTTTGCGTAATTTAGACGACAGTTTATTTACCGCACCGTGTATATATAAGACACTCGTGTACATTTGGACCCGAAAGGCATTCGCTGCGGGATTTTGTCTCTGAGAAAAATTTTCACCATTCTATGAACTTTGTGCGTACCCGCGTGTCAACATACACACACCTCTCTCTCTCTCTTTATATATATATATATTTGTTTTTACATGATTGAACGCAGCGTCTCACACAAATATTGTAAGT
>NW_026319784.1:0-210 GCF_001194135.2 Octopus bimaculoides
CAGCTCTTCCGTTGTCAGAACCAGCAGTATTCACTAATCATGTGTGGATTGAACCGGCCTTCACACCTCTTTCCATCTCAGATATATTCTGGTCGAACCTCTCACCATGCTTATCATTAAGGGCACCAATATTCGTTGGAAAAAATCGAGATGACAATTCAAAAGTGCATTTTAAGGGACATTCGGCTTTCCATTCTTTCATGCGCTGTT
>NW_026319785.1:0-562 GCF_001194135.2 Octopus bimaculoides
GATGTGAATAAACTTAAGACTCCATCAGTATGCAGTGAGTTTGTGAGTGAGATAAATAATTTGTCCTATGATGGAAGTTGGAAGTCATTCAAAGAAAGAGTGTATGAGATTTGTAGTAACATTCTTGGCTTTGTCGTAAAAAAAACACCAAGATTGGTTTGATAGTAATGAAGAAGTTAATCTTATCTTAGAGGAGAAGCGAAAGGCATTTAACATGTTGCAAAATGTTGACATGCCACCAAACAGGACAGTGGCCACATGTTTCAAGGCAGTAAAAGCAACAGTGCAGAGGAAGCTACGGATGATGCCGGAATATTGGTGGAGTGAGAGACATGATGAAATCCAAGAGGCTTCAAATGCTAACAATTCCAAACTTTTTCACTCTATCTTGAAAAATGTTTATGGACATACAAACATACATACAAAGCCTGTTTTTGATGCTGAAAAACCAATGAAGGAACCTTGGATCTAGGTTAGTAACCAGTTCTTACTCTATTGGCAAGAAATCTTGGAATAAAACTGAATAAGTACATACATGCATACATACACACATATATACATA
>NW_026319786.1:0-426 GCF_001194135.2 Octopus bimaculoides
TAGATAGATAGATAGATAGATAGATAGATAGATAGAGGGAGAGAAAGAAGAGGAGAGAGAAATACTTGCTCGCAAACCTATAATCATACAAGCATACGAACATAGCAGCACCCACAAATGCACACACAGTTAACCCCTATCATCGTGTGACCCCCTACCATTTAATGTGCGGCCTTGTGTTTAAATCAGAAACCATTAAATAATGAAGGACAGAGAATTTTTTTCTTTTTCTTCTTTTTTTTTATATTTACTTTTTGTATCTTTGTGGTGGAGCTAGTAATTATTTTTCAATTTGAAAACCATTGGACTATGGCGTCCCAAAAAAAAACTTGTTTTTGTTGAATTAA
Source organism: Octopus bimaculoides (assembly GCF_001194135.2). Lineage (NCBI taxonomy): Eukaryota > Metazoa > Mollusca > Cephalopoda > Octopoda > Octopodidae > Octopus > Octopus bimaculoides. Next base: position 348 of record NW_026319786.1, read on the forward strand.
ATATCGCTGGGCCAATACCCAGGCGAGAACTATACATACATATATATACATATATATATATATATACATACATATATAT
>NW_026319787.1:0-468 GCF_001194135.2 Octopus bimaculoides
GTGTACACGTGTCTGTGGAGTGCTCAGCCCCTTGCACGTTAATTTCACGAAAAAACTGTTCCGTTGCTCGTGTCAGCTGGGACCCTCGTCTTCGTAACCGACGGAGTGCTCCCTTTTATAACACAATATTTACAATATACCGAATAGAGCAGTACTAATAATATAGTGATTGACAACTAATAATCTTATTTAGTCCCACACTGCTGACATAGTAGTAATAAGATATTAATGAGAGACTACTGTCATTATTATGTGACGCTCTGCTACTAATAATGGCATTAATACTGTGCTAATATTGATATCTAACTTACAAGGGTTACCCAAAAGAAAGTGGAATTTTGCAGTGTCATTTTATTCACTTAGTTTTACATGCTTAAACTTTCATCGTCTGTCTTCAAAGTATTCTCTGTTAGAAGCAATGCATTGGTCCAGACGCGTTTTCCACTGCTTGAAGCAGTCCTAGAACTC
>NW_026319788.1:0-595 GCF_001194135.2 Octopus bimaculoides
AAAAAGAAAAAAAAAGGCCAAAATCGTTTTGGACTGGAGTGGTGAGGGGGTAGCAGGAGTGAAAAAATTTTCGAAATTATTTCCTATATTTTTCATGAAAAGACACCTCCCGTTATTCTGAAGACTGGTGAAAAACACTGGAAAAAATCCCCGTCAAAATGGAGAAATTCAAACTTATGTGGGCCCAAAACTCCATTTTCTAGAAACTCCTCCCCTGCCTCCTTTCAAAGATTTTGCCAACAAATTTCTTTGTAATCATAATCTACACCACTTGAAAGGTATTAGTATAAAATTTCATTAACAAATACTTATTTTCCAGAAACTTATGAGGGGAAAATGTGTGAAATTTCCGAAACTCCTCTCCCTAAGCTCCAGGAAAAATTTTCCAACAAATGTTTCCATACTCTCAATCCACAGGATATAAGCGATTATTTGGTGAAAGTTTCGTTAAAAAATATTCATTTTTTTTGAAGTTATGAAGCAACAAAATCGGCGGGGTATTAAACTGTAGATATGCCTTCTTTCAACAAAAGTTAACTCTCTTTTACTCTTTACTCTCTCTTTAACTTGTTTCAATCATTTGACTGTGGCCATG
>NW_026319789.1:0-212 GCF_001194135.2 Octopus bimaculoides
TTTGTCAGTCACCACTGCATGACAACAGGTGCCGGTGTGTTTACTTCCCCGTAAATCGACGGTTCAGCAAATGTGGTATATAGAATAAGTGTCAGGCTTTAAACAATTAGTGTCCCAGTTTGAGCGCAGTCTAATGACTGGAATGAATATACGACAAAAAGAATTGGAAGGTTTGATATATATATATATATATATATATATATATATATATA
>NW_026319790.1:0-398 GCF_001194135.2 Octopus bimaculoides
TATATACTTATACACAGACACGTTTATGAATATATGCATCTCTGTGATGTGTGCGCATACATACATACATACATACATACATACATACACATGAACATGTGTGTATATATACACGTACACTACGTATGTGTGTATGTATTGATGATTTCCCGGATATATTTGTATGCACATATTTATGTGTGTATGTATGCATTCATGTATTTGATATTGTGTGCGCATGAGTGTTTGTGACGATTGTTCATTGAGCGGACTGTTCGATAAATTTCGTTTGGAAGTTTAGTGTTTGATAATGTTATAGCAACAGACGCACATAAACACATACGTATGCGTGTGTATGTGTGTATGTATGTATATAAATATATATATGCACATATATGTATGTATATATATATATATAT
>NW_026319791.1:0-395 GCF_001194135.2 Octopus bimaculoides
TGGCGAATGCCGGACAGAAGGTTCACACAGGAGAGCTAAGAAAAAGGGGAAAGAAGTGGTGAACTCAAGACGAGCATCTTGTCATAATATACTGTCTGCTGCAATCTAGCACCTTCTCCGATTCCATTACACTAGTTTGGTTTTGGTGGCAGCAGCCTTCAAGAAACTTTCATACTAACTAGATAAGCAAATGATAAACTATCATTATTGCTTTGTCTATCTTTGATAGAGCCATCCTATTCAGTAATGGTTCAAAATGATGCAGCTAAGATTTATCTTATCTGAAATGAGCTGAGCTTATGGACTGAAATGAAAAACCAGGATAAAATCGACTTGCAGATATGGTATTAAATCTTTGCTTTGTTACTCTCTCTCTCTCAAATACACACACACAC
>NW_026319792.1:0-219 GCF_001194135.2 Octopus bimaculoides
CGATTTCATTACGCAATATTTTAATAAGGAAAAACAATAGAAAACTCCAGAAGTATTTACTCAGAATTAACTTTTATTTCCTGTCTTACAAATGTTCAATGTCGCCACCACCTGCAGCACAGGCAACATCAATGCGGTAAGAGAATTCTTCCCAGACCGTATCAGCATGTCACGATCCACTGAGTTGATCGCTGTTGTTATTCGATGTTTAAGGTCATC
>NW_026319793.1:0-497 GCF_001194135.2 Octopus bimaculoides
ATGAGGATCCCAGGCTACCCAGATTGCAAAATCCAGCTCTTGACTTGTGTAGCGTGACTCTCAGGAGTACAGAAGGTGTTTGGCTGCAGAAACTGCCCGAATGATGTGAATTAAACAATAGGCCCCTGCCAAGGGTAACATTCGAGATTTATTGCTAGTTTTACTTCCTACTTCTTTTCTTCCACTCTCAGAGAGGCCATACCTCTTTAGCTGGGGTTTAATAACCCTGAACAAAGGCCATCAAAGGTACTATTAACCGAGGACTCGTGTCAGGCAGATTAGTCAGCTTTAACCTAGTAAATGTAGTTAGTATGCAGTAATGGTATACAAGAATGTGCTACATGGCTTGCTGCGCAAAATAGCAAAAACATTTCGAAAATATAATTTCAGTAGGAAATACACCAGTATCATTACGATGGTCACTATTTTCCCTTGCCTCACATTTTCTCTTCCTCTTTCTTCTCCTTCCTGTTCTTATTCTCGCCGTTGTTTTGCAA
>NW_026319794.1:0-332 GCF_001194135.2 Octopus bimaculoides
ATGTATGTATGTATGTATGTATGTATGTATGTATGTATGTATATATAGACGTGTATACGCATAGCCACACGCTTTCGTACACCGTTAAAAGGAGGGGAACTAATATCATAAAACAAATACCGAAATAATTTCAACATTAGAAGAAAACACCTCCAGCACATGACCACCACTGCCACCACACCACCATCACTATCCCTACCACCACCACCATCACCACCATCCGCTACCATCACCATCACCATCACCACCACTATCATCGTCATCACCAACATTCCTCCACCATCACCACTGTCATGAGCACCGTCATCACCAACGTCAACATTGCCACCACC
>NW_026319795.1:0-227 GCF_001194135.2 Octopus bimaculoides
TAAGTATGCATGTATATATATATATATGTGCTTGTATAATCCTCATATAAATATATTTATATATCTCTGTACAATCATTTAAGCATACACATACTCATATATATATATTCAGCCACATATAAATATATACACTTACATATTTACGTGTAAGTATTTAAGGCTACACATGTGCACACATATGCACACACAAATATACATATATATATTTGTGTATATATAAACAAAAA
>NW_026319795.1:237-355 GCF_001194135.2 Octopus bimaculoides
ATGCACACACAAATATACATATATATATTTGTGTATATATAAACAAAAAATGTATAGCACAAACGTATATAAATATATACATATACGCATTCGTATACACATACACACATACATATAT
>NW_026319796.1:0-247 GCF_001194135.2 Octopus bimaculoides
ATTATTATTATTATTATTATTATTATTATTATTATTATTGTTATCTGCTTCATCATTACTGTTATCATTATTGTTGTTGCTTTTGTTATTACCACTTGGAGCTAATGGCTATCATAGCGCTTCACTGATACACAGAGATGGAGAAATAAAAATAAAAGAAAGACAACGAGAGAGAAAGAGAGAGAGAGATCATAGGCAAAGAAGAAAAAGAGAAGAGGGAGCGGGAGAAACAGAGAAAGGGGGGGGG
>NW_026319797.1:0-374 GCF_001194135.2 Octopus bimaculoides
CTTCATTGGACACTAAACTCTGCTTGTGAAGACCTGTTGGGGCAAGTGAATTCGAAATCGTAATTGAACCATTATCGATGACTGGCACCTGTGCCAGTGGAGCACTAACAGCACCGTCCGAGTGTGATCATTGCCAGAACAGCTGTCTGGCTACCGTGACGTAAATAGCACCATTTGAGCGTGATCGTTACCAGCGTCGCCTTACTGGCACGTTAGAAAATCATTCGAGTGAGGTCGTTGCCAGTGCCGCTGGACTGGCTCCTGTGCAGGTGGCACATAAAAAACACCATTTTGAGCGTGGCCGTTGCCAGTACCTCGTTACTTGCTCTCGTGTCGGTGGCACGTAAAAGCACCCACTACACTCTCGGAGTGGT
>NW_026319798.1:0-256 GCF_001194135.2 Octopus bimaculoides
TACATACATACATACATACATACATACATACATATATATATATACATATTGTGCATACACAAATATACATCATATATCTGTCATCTCTCCATCTATGTGTCTCATGTTGACGGGACTCCGAACTAAGAGACCTTGAAACGTCAACACCGGAAAACTGATAACGTTGAAAAAATTAATATTACAAAATATATTTCCAACACCAGTGCAGCTGAAATTGTAATATACACGCGTGCACACACACTCGCGCACACACACA
>NW_026319799.1:0-252 GCF_001194135.2 Octopus bimaculoides
CTATCTATCTATCTATCTGTCTGTCTCTCGGTCCGTCTATCTATTTATCTATCTATCTATCTATCTCCCTCTCGGTCCGTCTATCTATTTATCTATCTATCTATCTCTCGGTCTGTCTATCTATTTATCTATCAATCTATCTATCTATCTGTCTATGTATCCACTTATATATCTAATTATCTATATACCTATCCATCTACCTAATCTATCTATCTCTATGGACGGACGGTAGACGTGTCGGCTCTGTAAGTT
>NW_026319800.1:0-479 GCF_001194135.2 Octopus bimaculoides
TGTTATCTCCCTCTTTTCTTAGCTCTCCTGAAAAAAGAAATTCTAACTTCTGGTCAGTCATTGTTATGATCAGCCATTATTATGATATACCCTTGACTGGACACTATTCAATTTTTTTTTCTCCATGTTTTCCTCTTGTCTCCGTATTCTTTCTGTTGAAGAGCGTAGCTCGAAACGTCAAAGACTTTCCGAGCGTCATCCTAATACATCCTTTTGTTATTTACACCACCTGTCCTCGTCTGTTGTTGTTTTTTCGTATATTCTCCCATATATATATATATATATATATATATATATATGTCATATATACATATATATATGTGTGTCATATATATATGTGTCATATATATATATATATATATATATATGTGTATCATATATATATATATATATGTGTCATATATATATATATGTATATATATATGTGTCACATATATATATATATCTGTGTCATATATATATATATATATATATATATA
>NW_026319801.1:0-284 GCF_001194135.2 Octopus bimaculoides
TACTTATGCATATATACTCACATACATACTCGTTCTCACACGTACATATACAGAGAAAGTAAGGAATATATGATATGATATTATACCGTCTTGTTCGTTTCTGATTTCAAGATCTTTACGATAAACAAGACATTTAGATTGAAATAAGAATCTGTAGTGTTAGCAATATATTTGATCCACTGCCATACGTGCCGTTTATTTTGTTGTTTCTCAATTTACGAAGAAACACATATATTTGTGTACCTATCTATCTATCTATCTATCTATCTATCTATCTATCTATC
>NW_026319802.1:0-590 GCF_001194135.2 Octopus bimaculoides
CATTATTTACAATTGGGGTGAGAAATAAAATGTAACCTTGTTTGGTATATTCTGATGAATTAAGGGAACTTAGTTACTACTACAACTTGTCTATGTGTATCTCTGTCTTTCTCGCATGTATGTGTATGTGACAATTTTTATTTTAATACTACTAAAATTGAGTAAATCAACTCAATTTTTTTTTTCAAATTCGTCATTATAAATGCCCTATGGATATTTGTGGATTTTCAGATATCTGAATGGCTTGAATAAACGATCTCCAATTTCCAGTTTTGTCAACGTGCTTAACATTTTAATATGGTAAACACCAAGCGAACGTGCGTGCATACGGTGTGTGTGTGTGACTGCAGCCATGCTGGGGCACAGCCTTGAAGTTTTTAGTCGAATGAAGCGATCCTAATATTTAAGCCAGGATTTTGTTTTTTTTTTCTTGCCGAAATGCTAACTTACGTGAAACGTAAACACACAACCGTTGTCAAGCGGTGGCGAAGGACAGAGACTCAAAAACACACGTACGTAGTACGTACATATGTATGTATGTGTGTGTGTATGCATGTATGTGTGTGTGTGTGTATGTATGAATGTATATG
>NW_026319803.1:0-258 GCF_001194135.2 Octopus bimaculoides
TAAACTTTCTTTAACAGCACTCCTGATTCCTAACAATGTCATTGGTAAAGCTTCTAACCAACTGATAGAATCAGAATGAGTTAGTTCTTATTGAAGATTTCAACTGGCAATGAAACGTCTCTATCATGCCATTAGATTGTGGACGATATGAAGTTGTATGAATTCTGCGAAAGGAGTCGACAGAAATTGTCTTCCACGATCTGCTGTCAATGTGTTGGGTATGCCAAATCTAGACATCCATTTGGTAAATAAATTTCT
>NW_026319804.1:0-256 GCF_001194135.2 Octopus bimaculoides
AAAATATTTGTCACACATTTCACATCGATATAGTTTCTCTGTTTTGTGTATTTCTTTGTGCGTTAAAACTTCATGTTTTGAAGAGAATGTTTTCCTACAAATCCCACAGCGATATTCAGGAATATTTCTTTTATCCAATAATCTTTCTTTAGTTTCACTAATTAAAGGCTTTTCGTCGCTGCATATCTGTGTAACTGTTTCTGTATCGGTCTGAACAGTCGGGTTAGAAGTGTTCAACTGATTAATGTCCTGCATT
>NW_026319804.1:363-493 GCF_001194135.2 Octopus bimaculoides
AATGCCGATATATTTTCTATTCGCTACGAAAATGCAGATTGCCAACTGGGTCCTCTCAAGAAAAAAACTTATTTCTCTTTTAAGAGATGTGGATATAGTTTAATGATCCTATGTAGGCTAAAACGATTAT
>NW_026319804.1:546-757 GCF_001194135.2 Octopus bimaculoides
TTTTTTTCTTTTTTACCACAGCTTATAACAAAACAATCACTTAGCATAAATAGTAAATCATTGCAAGATAGGGCGATGCAATTTGACATTAACGATTGGAACGTACGTGCAATGATCTTCCATATGAGTTGCAAACAATCGACGATCGAACTTCATTTATGATGAAATTAATTAATGATGAAGGTGATAGAACACTGACCCTGAAACAAGT
>NW_026319805.1:0-202 GCF_001194135.2 Octopus bimaculoides
GCCCACATTTACACATATGCACATACGTACCTACGCATATACAAATATACGTGTGTGCATGTTCCCATACACAAACATATACATATATAAATAGAAATAAACACATACACATACATATACGCTTATAACCAAATAAACAGATACGCATATACATACATATATTCAAACACATACGTAAACACACGCATGCACAAACATACAT
>NW_026319806.1:0-236 GCF_001194135.2 Octopus bimaculoides
ATAACTAAAAAATTTAGTTTAATGTTTAAATTTATATTTAAAATTGAAACTGCGTGTTGGGTATTCCCTAGTAGTATACCGACAAAACCCGCTCACTTCGTATGACTACCAGACGTCATCTACAGTAATTGAAAATGAGAAACAGATTTACATCACCTGCCGATTACTTCCGCACTGTTGGTTGCATTGAAATTCTGTGTGTCGAAACGATCGTTCTGATAAATAAAGTTTCCAGC
>NW_026319807.1:0-203 GCF_001194135.2 Octopus bimaculoides
GTGTGTGTGTGTGAGTGTTATCTTCGGCTTGGGTGTGTATTGGAGAATTTGCTTCCCAACCTTATGGTTTCAGATTTCGTTGCTCTACATGCTACCTTGGGCAAGTGTTCTTTGCTGTAGCCTCAGAGCAACCAAAGTTTTGTGAGTAAATTTGGTAGACAGAAAGTGAAAGAAGACTTTATGTATGTATGTATGTATGTATG
>NW_026319808.1:0-347 GCF_001194135.2 Octopus bimaculoides
GGGGAGGATTCCGCTGCTGCTGCTGCTGATGGTGATGATGATGATGGGGAGGGGGAGATGAGAGAGAAATGGAAGAGTGGGAGCGTGAGAGCGATAGTGGGAGTAGCAAGAGTGAAAGAGACTTTACACAGACACAGACACACAGACACAGACACAGACACGCACACACAGACACACAGGCACGCACACACAGACACAGACACACATCAAGATTACATATATACAGGTATACTTGTTACCGTGTGTATCCACAGTTATATATACATGTATATGTATACATATACATGCATATATGTATACATGCATGTATGTATGTACGTATGTGTATATATATATATATATATATA
>NW_026319809.1:0-264 GCF_001194135.2 Octopus bimaculoides
GTGTGTGTGTGTGTGTGTGTGTGTGTGTGTGTGTGTGTGTGGCTGAGTGTGTCTGTGTGTGTGTGTCCCCAAATCTATTTGACAACCGACTCAAGAGCACAACACACAACCAGGTCTAGGAATTGAAATCTTGATCTAGCGATCGTGAGTGCAACACCCTAACCACTTGATTATCCAAGACACACGCGCATACACGCACACAGACGCACACTCATACACACACACACACACACACACACACACACACACACACACACACACACA
>NW_026319809.1:349-830 GCF_001194135.2 Octopus bimaculoides
TATATATATATATATATATATATATATATATATATATATATATATATATGTAAGGCTGTACCCCAGCATGGCCACAGTGGGATGCTTTTCTCATTTTTCAATTCATTCCTATTTCTATTCCTGTACTACATTGTTGAAGCGAACTACAATGCCCAAATAATATCTCTACCTTCATCACCTACGCAGGTGTATGTGTGTGTGCGTATGTGTGTGTGCGTATTTGCATGCGTGCATGTGTGTGTATGTGTGCGTGCGTAGATAAACGTATCCAAGATCAACCTGTTGTTTTACTACATGATAATTACAATAATAAATTAAGTATATTCTTTGATAGAACGGACTGATAATTTTGCGTTTTCTTATTTTAGGTTTGTTGTTATCACCAAAGTAGCGGCACATTAGTAAGGGGCAATGTGGAAAGGTTTCTATATTATGATACCTTCTGGGCTAGAAATGTCCAAGCATATGATTATTGCTGCAT
>NW_026319809.1:3364-4358 GCF_001194135.2 Octopus bimaculoides
ATTTACTTACAGGTATCACAGCCAGTATCACATTCGCAAATAAAATCTTACAATTTGGTCTCTCTGTGACTATAAACAAGTCATCGATATACACAAACGGATTGCTAGGAACGTTCAATGGCAACAAAAGCGATGACTTCCAGCTTCCTAATAATTCCTATATTTCAACTGGTTCAGACGAACGGACTATTTACACAAATTTCGGTTTACGCTGTAAGTGAAAATATGATCTTCTAATTTAATAGTTCAGCTTTAAACATATGCAATGTCCCGGCTTCTTAACTAAAATTCAATACTAGTTCATACAGAGTTCGCTAAAAACCTTCTAAAATAGAAATATAAAAAAACTCCTCAAAAAGTAAGTGCACTAAACACCAAACTTTGCAACAGCGCATCACACAATTGATTGTTTGCTGTATAAGAATGTCAGTCATGAAACTATTTCAAAATATAAACTTTTTGCATCGCAATTACGGATTTAGCATTCTTGACCAAACTTTTAACGGCAAATGCACGATGAGCACCTGTCCAATTCAAAACAGTAACCGAAGAAAAAATAGACCAATGACTAACTCGTGTGTATATACTTCCTTAGATCAACGTCAGTAGCAGTATGAAATATGCGGGGTATTTCCGTTGCACTCTGTAAACTATTTTAAAAGATGAAAATATATGATTATATATTGTGACTATACTTTCACGTTTGAATTTAAGCCAATTCTCAAAGTGTGAATTATAAATACATGCATTTAAATCTATATGTAGGTTTGTGTGTATGCACTCATATACTGCGTTTTCTTACCATGAGAGGTCCTTTAACAGTGAATAACAGAGTATTCGTGTCGTAACAACATCCACTTATAGTGGGATATAACAACGTATACATGTATGTATATATGTGTGTACGTACGTATGTATCTCTCACTCTCACATACAATCTCTCTGAGAATATATATATACACATACATATTTATATATATATATATATATATAT
>NW_026319810.1:0-640 GCF_001194135.2 Octopus bimaculoides
ATCCTTGCAATGTTATGGATTCAAATCAAGTGCTCAGGCGCATTCACATTGCCAACAGCAAATAAATAATTTTAAAGCTGCGTACTATAAGCGTCAGAATTAGGAAGTTTTACTTTGTAAACCATAAGGATAAAAATCATAATAATTTATTACCAGTGATTCGCATGCGTACACAATTTCACGAGACAATATATTTTCATACAGATATATACACAAAGAGAAGACATATGGCAGGACTTCTTACATGTTAAAATGGACAGTTAAAGTTAAAACCTTATATATAAATTTTCGAGCGAGATCGTTGCCAGTGCCCCTGGACTGGCTCTTGTGCGGGTGGCACATAAAAGACACCATTTCGAGCGTGGCCGTTTTCGTGCGGGTGACACGTAAAAGCACCCACGACAATATCTGAGTGGTTGGCGTTAGGAAGGGCATCCAGCTGTAGAAACTCTGCCAAATTGGATTGGAGCCTGGCGTTGCCATCCGGTTTCACCGGTCCTCAGTCAAATCGTCCAACCCATGCTAGCATGGAAGGCGGACGTTAAACGATGATGATGATGATGATGATGATGATGAAATATATATATAAATTTATATATATATATGATATATATAACAAGAACAGTTGCTAGTTCTAAGA
>NW_026319811.1:0-168 GCF_001194135.2 Octopus bimaculoides
TAGATAGATAGATAGATAGATAGATAGATAGATTCATAGATATACACACATTTCTATATACAGACAGAGAAAGAGGAGAGATGCAGTTACAGGAGAGAGAGAGAGGGAGAGAGAGAGACAGAGAGAGAGAGAGAGAGAGAGAGTATAAAAACAAGGACAGACACATTT
>NW_026319811.1:1628-2060 GCF_001194135.2 Octopus bimaculoides
GACCACGTGCTTCACTAACACACACGCACGCATATACAAACAGAGGGATTCCACATGTTAATATGTATTTACACATACATATATAATTCATATGTGCATTGCGTATATACACAAATATATGTATATGCCGGTTTGTTGACATATATGGGTACATATGTCTATGCGTGTGTGTGTGTGTGTGTCTGTAAACACATACATATATGTGTATGTATGTATGTATGTATGTATACCTATACATATATATTTGTGTGCGCGTGAGTGTGTGTATTAAACAATAATTTGTGTATGTAAAAGTATGTGTGTGAGTATATACATACATGCATATACACACACACGCATGTATATATGTATATAAACACAACTATATATAAGCGTGTGTTTATATAGATGTAAATATATATGTATAAATGTAAATATACATCTATGTATATA
>NW_026319812.1:0-324 GCF_001194135.2 Octopus bimaculoides
TTTTTTCCCCAACCACTTCTAAGCGAAGTGAAATAATGAAAATGACTTTTATAAGTTATGGAGATGATCTTCATATTTGATAGCTTTATATGTCTGGATATCAAAGAAATATTTCAAGGAAAACAAAACGTTTAATGTTTTACTGTTACGTTATCTGTAGACCGGTAAAGTAAAATGTGTATACATGCGTATGAATATATGCATTTATATATGTGCATATGTCTATGTATGTGTGCGCACGTGCATGTCTGTATGTCTGTATGCATGCATGTAGGTAGGTAGGTTGGTTGGTAGGTAAGTATATATATATATATATATATATAT
>NW_026319813.1:0-418 GCF_001194135.2 Octopus bimaculoides
TATATATATATATATATAAAAGAAAAAGAACTCAAGTGTTTTGATATATACATACACATACCCATATAGATACATAAACACACATACACGCATACATACATATATACACACATACATACATATATACACACACATACATACAGAAATATGTACTTACATACAGAATCTAATAACGTTTACATATGGGTTTATACAAATACATACACAATTATATATGCTTACATATACGTAGATATGTACACATATACACACATATATATACTTACAAGCATACGTACACACCCCTCCCCACACAAGTATACATGTATACATACGTACACCCAGATACACTCATCCACACACATATATACCCATACACACACACATATATATATATATAAATATATATACACATATATATATACATACATATACATAC
>NW_026319814.1:0-379 GCF_001194135.2 Octopus bimaculoides
AGAGAGAGAGAGAGAGAGAGAGAGAGAGAGAGAGAGAGAAAGCAGGAGCGAGAGTGAGAGAGTGAGAGGAAGATATGTCAATGATTCATGGTTTTCTCACAAGTATAGGAAATGTAAATGAGTTGTTAAACATTAAAAAAATTACCGTATACATTTTTTTAATGACGTATTTCCTTAAACGTGTAGTTTATCTTCTTAATATGAATTTCAAACACACATACATTAGGCATATGCAAAAAAAAAACATACTCACGTGTGTATGCACTTACTTGCGTACTCATACATAGAACTATGTATATGAGTATGCATGTTTTAGTAAGTTTTGCGTACTGAGATGTCCTCCTGGGGCTAAAAGCAACAGTAACATCCACCCCTAGGG
>NW_026319815.1:0-338 GCF_001194135.2 Octopus bimaculoides
CACACATACACACATACACACGCACACATGCAGACACACATACATATACACGCACACACACATGCACACAAACATACATACACATACACATATGCACATACATACACATACGCAAATGTATACACACATACACATAAAAACACACCTACACACATACACACACATACACATACACATGCACATACACACACACAAATATATATAAGTGCGTATGTGTGTGAGTGCATGTGAGTGTGTGGTGGGTGGGTGTGCGTATATATACAGTATATATACAGTAAATCAATTATGCGTTTGAGTATGTACGTATACATGCATATACATAAGTCGCATGTATGTAT
>NW_026319817.1:0-205 GCF_001194135.2 Octopus bimaculoides
CCCCTACTGGTGACAAAGGGCCTCCTGATCAGAGTGAAAGGTAGATTGTATGATACATGTGTGCGAACTGCCATGCTTTACGGCAGTTAAACATGGGCTGTGACTGCTGAAGACATGCGTAGGCTCGAAAGAAGTGAAACGAGCATGATCCGCCAGATGTGTAATGTCAATGTGCACACACAACAGAGTGTAAGCACCCTGAGAG
>NW_026319818.1:0-361 GCF_001194135.2 Octopus bimaculoides
TCACTTCCATAGAATCCATTTGTAGCGAGGCTGTATGTGTGTGGCGAGGTTAAAGTTGGTCTTGAAATCCAACATAAAAATCCTATGTACCGTCTCAATGGCAGAACTCCCAAATTATCTGTTAAACGAAGAAATGAAGGAAAAATTATTCTTTACGGTAATAATTCCTGTAATTATCCACTAAACGCATCAAAACACAGGTATTCCTAATTAAATTTGGGCTGTGTATATTCACACCTTCTGCTTCACCTGGATGTAGCACGCATGAATGACAACCTTGGTTGACATCACATCCATCACTGCACTGCATGGGTATGTATGTATGTATGTATGTATGTATGGATGGATGGATGGATGGATG
>NW_026319819.1:0-225 GCF_001194135.2 Octopus bimaculoides
TATATGTGCATATGAGTGCATGCTTGTTTGCACATATACATTGTATGTACACATATATGTATGTATATATTATAGACACACACATACATACATACACACAAATAAACTGTTGCTCATGTAAATATATGATTGTTAGTCTGTGCACACACACACACACACACTATTATATATTCATATGTACTTTGATGTGTGTGCGTGTGTGTGTGTGCATGTGTGTGTGTGTGT
>NW_026319820.1:0-464 GCF_001194135.2 Octopus bimaculoides
CATGGCCGCAGTCAAATGAGTGAAACAAGTAAAAGAGTAAAAGAGTAATATGTATACATATATAAACATATGTATGTACATATATACATGTATATTATATATACACATACGTAGATATGCATATACATGTATGTATTAATGTATCGATCTATTTATCTATATTATTATCTATGTATATATTTATATATATATAAACGTATGTATATACATACATACATACATATATGTCTCTGTGTGTGCGTGTGCCCGCGCATGTGTGTGGCTGTATAAGAGTAAATAAGACCATAGGTATTTAGTTTCGCTGCTAAATGAAACCGCTAAATTTCTGTGTATGTGTTTATACTCAGAAGCTACTATTGACGTTAATATGACACGTTATTGACATAAATATTCTTAAAACTGTCACTTGTAATCTCATTTTCGGACTCTATTTTCTTTTAGATATTAAATATATATATATATAT
>NW_026319821.1:0-334 GCF_001194135.2 Octopus bimaculoides
ATTATACTATGAGTCTTCCATAGCAGCTTTCTCTCCGTAACTTACAAAGCTTTTCTGGTTTGTTTACAAATATATATACATACATCTATATTTAATTATATGTATTTCTTCTATCTTAATGAATAAAAATTCTTCGGATAGAATAAATGGGTTAATAGAAACCAATGTAGCAAAGAACACAAAATAACTGTGGTGTAGTTCCTGTTTTTAAGGCAGGAACTCCTTGAAATTTTGGGTATTTGAGTATATTTAAAAATGTTTCAAAGCATTCCCTGAAGAGAAGCTTACAATTTTAACACCACAGATCCCTATGGATCACATAGGTTGTAATCCT
>NW_026319822.1:0-213 GCF_001194135.2 Octopus bimaculoides
ATTCGCCGAGCCTAGGTCTCTGTTTAATCCACGCCTGCAGTTCGGCTAAGAAGATGAGCTGCGGGAAAGCGCGCCGCACAAACGGTGACCACACCTGCTCACCATCGTCTATGAAGCGCCGGAGATGTCGCAGTCTCAGCGCATGTCTGCGCATTATCAACCGCGGCATACCCAGCCCTCCATTTAGCGGCTGTTGACAGCAAATGGATCGCC
>NW_026319823.1:0-240 GCF_001194135.2 Octopus bimaculoides
CGAAACCTGTGTCCTTTATAACCTTCGAACAGGGGAGGTCAGCAGTGTACAAAGATGTGTACATATGTGTACATATGTATATGTATGTATATATAGATAGATAGATAGATAGATAGATAGATAGATAGATATATGAGTATACATAAATACATATACATAGATGTATATATATATTATATAGATGTATATATATATATGTACATATATAGATAGATGTATATATGTATATAAACATACATA
>NW_026319824.1:0-434 GCF_001194135.2 Octopus bimaculoides
TACATACATACATACATACATACATACATTGATGTTGTGGAAGTTCTAGCTTAGAAACCGACTCTTTCGCTATTGGCAAGAAATCTTGAAATAAAACTAAATAATGACATACATATACGCTTAAGCATTAGAGTGGTAATATATGCTTAAGGATTTTATAAGTTATGGTCGGTCATAGAGCGACCAGTATATTCGCACATAAAATAATATTTTAGCATATTCTACATTGTCTTATTTTCCTGCAAAAACAACACAAATCCCTCAAGAAACTCCTAACAAATACTCAGTACATACGATAACAACAGTTTAAAAATGCAGACGACCTAATTTGGGTATATGCCCATATCTAACTGAAGGGTAGGAATTCACATTCAAGCAAGGGGTAAAATTCTCAATTAAGACCAACTTCACATGTGCTTCCCAGAACCTTATCT
>NW_026319825.1:0-565 GCF_001194135.2 Octopus bimaculoides
TATATATATATATATATTTATAATATATATTTATAAAATATATAAATATATATTTATAATATACATATATGTATTTATAATATATACAAATATACATATATATGTACATATATATATATATTTATATTTATAATATATATATTTGTAATACATATATATGTGTATTTATAATACATATATATATATTTATTATACATATATACATTTATAATACATATATATTTATAATACATATATATGTGTATTTATAATACATATATATGTGTATTTATAATACATATATATGTGTATTTATAATATACATATATATATATTTATACATACATATATATATTTATAATATACCTATATATATTTATAATGTATATTTATAACATACATATATATATTTATAACATATATGTATATATATATATATTTATAATATATATATTTATAACATATATATATATATATATATACTATAGATATATTTACTCTCTATATATATATATTTATAAAAGAGATATATATATACACACACAAACACACATCGCACATATATATACACACACACATGCATACA
>NW_026319826.1:0-225 GCF_001194135.2 Octopus bimaculoides
ATACATACATACATACATACATTATACTTACATGCACACGCACACATATTTATATGTATACGTAAAAGCATGTTAAATTTTGGAGGATACTTGACTCTCGAAATTATGTCCCTTCCTCATATGAAGCTGGTCTTCATTACCATTTTGTAATTATGATACATCCTCAAAGCTAGAAGATGATGTCAATAAATCAAGAATTTATGTTGTTTAGTGTGTAATATACCA
>NW_026319829.1:0-557 GCF_001194135.2 Octopus bimaculoides
ATATATATATATATATATATATATACACTATGAATTTATGTGGGATATATATTTTATACCTAATATGTGTAGCATATATTATATATAATATATATAGCCAAACATACATAAACATGTTCATAAACGTTATAATACGCCTGTGTTAATATATGTACGTGTATGTGAGGGTTTGAATAGAAAATGATACAAACACATATTAAGTGAATATAGAAATATATCACTTTAAGATATTTATTATACATCTGTAGGCTTCTTTGCTTCTTTGTGTATATACATATGTATGTCGATTCCCTTTGTATACGTGTGTATATGTGTTTATGTATCTGCGTATGCCTTTTGTGTCTACGTGTGTATATGTATGCATATGTGTATTCGGATTTAATATTAATTGAAATTCATACAAAAACATATAAATAGATGTTAGGCAAATCAAACTAGAAATATATAAATATTTGTTCGTCATAAATTTTTGTAGACAAGCACTCACGCGATATATTTATACATATAGAAACACAAAACATATATATGCATGTATGCGTGTATATATATATATATAT
>NW_026319830.1:0-1080 GCF_001194135.2 Octopus bimaculoides
ACACTCACATATCCACATATCCTTAAGCACACGTACAGATATAGATATATATATATCTCCATGTATAGTATCCGCATACATGCATGCACGTCCATCCATGTATACACACATACAATACACTTTACAAGTGTATATCTTGTTCTTGAGTACGTAACAGTTATATTTAATATACTATTCTCAATAGATTGAGCTACATATATTTTTTTTTTTAATTAAATTTAAAAAAAAAATTTTTTTAATTTAAAAAAGTGTTTTTTAGATCTGTCTATGACAAATCCAATAAACCTGGTATTAAGTAACAACAAGTTGAAATGAGGGATGATCAATAAAGGAAATGATTTAAAAAGAAAAGAAATTAATATGTGATAAAAGGGAGCAGCAAATTAACAATAAGTGAAATAATTGATATAGAGATATAAGGTTCTATAGGAATAGAGTTTTTATAAGAATCACTTTTAAAAAATAGTTTTCCAAGACTCATTTTTAAAGAAATAATAGTGAAAGAGCATTAGCAGTAGTAAAAATACTGACAGAATAAACCGGTGATATCAGAAAGATGTAAAATATCAAAAATATCAAAACTCATCAAATATATTTGGAAATACATAAAAGATACGTGACAAGATACATAAAAAGATAAATAATAATAGGTTACAAAGAAATAAAAATAAAATGAAGGGGTTAAAAGTAAAGTGAAAATGTAAAAATTAAAATAAAATGAAATGAAAATTAAGATAGAAGTTAAAAATTATAATAATAGTAATAATTATTATTAGTTCTTGGATTATTGGGGTTAGAGTGATTATTATTGTTTGCTCTTATTCTGGTTTTATTATGTTTAGATACGAGGCATTTCATATTGGGGAGAGTCGAATATGAGGTTCTAATAGTTTTAGTGGATAGAATACTGCTATAATTATGAGTGGGTGGAAAGTTATTGGATATAATTGAAAATATTTTCTTGCATAATTTTCCTGCTACATTATATGGTATGTTATATTATATATAGTT
Organism: Octopus bimaculoides; assembly: GCF_001194135.2. NCBI lineage: Eukaryota > Metazoa > Mollusca > Cephalopoda > Octopoda > Octopodidae > Octopus > Octopus bimaculoides. Next base: position 1,012 of record NW_026319830.1, read on the forward strand.
GCGTAATTTACAGTTCTTACATTTAGGAATTCTTTTATTGTTAGTATTACTCCTATCGGTAGGGTTTTC
>NW_026319831.1:0-224 GCF_001194135.2 Octopus bimaculoides
GTATGTATGTGTGTATGGTTGTATGTATGTGTGTATGCTTGCAGGCATGTGCGTACGTATGTATGATGTATGTATGTACGTACGTATGTATATGTGTATGTGTGTATGTATGTGTGTACGTACGTATGTATGTGTGTACGTATGTATGAATGCATGTATGTATATATGTGCGCATGTATATGTGTGTATGTGTGAATGTATATGTGTATATAAGTATGTATGTG
>NW_026319833.1:0-130 GCF_001194135.2 Octopus bimaculoides
GTGTCCCATTCTGATGAAAATGTAGGACAGTTTTATGACGATCTAGCACACTTATTGAGGAAAGTACCAATTTCTGACATGCTGGTCATATTGGCAGATTTCAATGCAAGTATTGGAAAGGACTGTGTTT
>NW_026319833.1:382-766 GCF_001194135.2 Octopus bimaculoides
ACCTTCATCATATTCGTGGAAAAATAGATTTTTCGATAATGCCTAAACCACTGCAGTCTGGTCCTAAAGTACCCAAAAAGTGAAATGCTGCAAGCTTTAAATTTTCAAGCAAATTGCAAAGATTTCACTATGCTATAGAAAGTAACAATCTTGACCCAAACAATCTATGGGAAGATTTCAAAACAAAAGTATTTCTGGCTGCAGGTTCGTCAGTAGTAATTAAATCACACAAGTCACGTGACTTGTTCTCAGATAGATCAGCAGAAATTCATAATCTGCATTTATAAAAACAAAACTTAGGAAATACACTTCTTTCTCAGTCCTTGTACCCCAACTCAAACGAAGCTTACAGAAAGCTGAAAAGTAAAGTGCAGACTGCTCTAA
>NW_026319833.1:893-1100 GCF_001194135.2 Octopus bimaculoides
ATATGGCCCAAAATCTTCTTCAATAGCTCCAGTGAGAACAGCAAATGGACTTTTGCTTCTGACTGACACCGATTCTATTTATAAGCGCTGGGTAGAACATTCTTCTGCACTTTTGAATAGACCTTCATTCACTGATATGAGGACGATAGGAAACGTAGAACACCTTCCAGTTATAGAAGAGATGGCATTTGAACCAACTCTAAATGA
>NW_026319833.1:1110-1495 GCF_001194135.2 Octopus bimaculoides
ATAGAAGAGATGGCATTTGAACCAACTCTAAATGACATTTATTTAGTTGTAAATAAGATGAATAACAATACGACCCCAGGGTCTGATGGAATCTATGCAGAGGTCTTCAAATATGGGGAGGACAAGATGGTTGAACTACTAAGTATATAAATTTGTCGCTATTGGAGAGCTGGGAAACTACCTCAAGACTGGATCGATGTCATTTTAGTCACCTTGAATAAATCAGGACGAGGGGACCTGTGTGGTCATTTTCGTGAGATTTCACTTTTGTCTGTGGTTGGATAGGTAACTGACCGAAGTTTGTTAGAACGTTTACATAACTTTATGCTTCATAATATTGTGTCTGAGCCTCAGTGTGGTTTTCGTTCCTCCAGGGGCACAGCTG
>NW_026319833.1:1591-1825 GCF_001194135.2 Octopus bimaculoides
TCGAAATGCTCTGTGGCTAATTCTAAGGAAAATAGGTTGCCCAGAAAAAAATTGTAAATATGATCAGGACTTTGCATCAAGCTACGAAAGCTAGAGTTAACTTTGGTGGAAGGCTCTCTGAATCATTTGCCGTGAGAAATGGAGTAAAGCAAGGAGACCTTAATGCACCTACGCGTTTTGCAAAATACTTTACTGTTGTGTTGTCACATGCTTCTCAAATCTCTGAGGAGGGGA
>NW_026319833.1:1835-2199 GCF_001194135.2 Octopus bimaculoides
ACATGAAATATCCTACAACAGGCTATGTTTTAAATTTGACTTGATTGAAATTCAAAACGAAGGTTTTTATTTCACTCAGGGAACTTTAGTACGCTGACAATTGCGATCTTGTCAGTCATTCTGAAACAGGTCTTCAGTCTCTTGTATCTGCATGTGACGCAGCTTGTGATAATTTGGGCTTGGACATCAACATGAAAATAAAGCAGTTATAACGCATCAAACTGCGTGTGGTGCTGTTTGTAACACCCATGAAATTTTTGTTGAGGTTAACTTAGTTGAGTTTGTCGATAGGTTCATCTACCTTGGAAGCTCGACAAAATGTTGGAAACCTTGATACAGAAATACAGCTGCGAATTCAAAGGGC
>NW_026319833.1:2289-2486 GCF_001194135.2 Octopus bimaculoides
GTCTTACCATCCTTGTTGTATTCCTGTGAAACTTGAACTTGTTACGAAAAGCATTTTAAATTGTTAGAACAATTCCACAAAAAAATGCCTTCATCGCATTTCTAAAATTAAATGTTTTTTTACTCCAAACATAGATGTCCTTGCATCTGCAGGCATCACCTCAATTAAAGCTATGAGTTTCAGGAACCAAATGAGAT
>NW_026319833.1:2496-2764 GCF_001194135.2 Octopus bimaculoides
GCAGGCATCACCTCAATTAAAGCTATGAGTTTCAGGAACCAAATGAGATGGTGAGGCCATATTGTTCGAATGGCAGAAGAACGCATTCCGAAACAGATTTTTATGATGAGCATGCAGAGAAGAAACGCTATCGGCGTAAACCTAAAAAAAAAATTTTAAGGATGTCATACGAAACTACTATGAAATCATTTAGAATGGATCCAGAAGAACTAGAGACCCTTGCTTTGAATCGAGTTGGATGGTGAACAAAACTGTAGAGTGGAGTGAA
>NW_026319833.1:2775-2907 GCF_001194135.2 Octopus bimaculoides
ATTTACAGAGGCCGGGATAACGCATGTAAGACTCAAATGAGATCTAAAGAAGAATGTAACGATCGAGAAGGTGAACGACAATGACTGTTTGTGTACACAGTCTGACAGACCATGCCTATATTTTGCTGGCCT
>NW_026319833.1:2917-3021 GCF_001194135.2 Octopus bimaculoides
CAAATATCATCTGCAAATCCATGGAAAACAAACCTCCACAGACTATTCTATAATATGCCTGTGCACACCTTTGAATACTATGTATGCCAGAAGGTTTGCAAATC
>NW_026319834.1:0-392 GCF_001194135.2 Octopus bimaculoides
TATTCTAAAAACTGACACTGCAGAACCTCTCACCACAACTACAAAACTACTTACTCAGTCAACTCTCGCCGAAGAAGTAGAAACATCTATGCCCACTACCATTTCTCATACCACAATGACACCAACAATTCAAACAACTATTGCTTCTTCAACAACAGAACATACGACTGTCACTGAACTCCCACGCAATGATACAACTAGCACAGAAGCTACAACAATGACACCGACTGAAAAGACACCAGAAACTACAACACCAACAAGCACACTAGAAATGGTTACCACACGTGTCAAAGGCACAACGACACACATTACACCAACAACACAAATACACACAGAAACTGGGGAGTCAACTTCCCAACTTCCTACAACGTCTCACGCTATACCACCTACAA
>NW_026319836.1:0-232 GCF_001194135.2 Octopus bimaculoides
TACACCGCCACAAATTTTTCACCAAATTTGGCAAAAATACTCATAACCCAGACTGCAAAACTGATGCCAAACAACATGTTGAATGGAGTCCCACCCTAAGAGACAATAGTAGGGTGGATCAAAATGACCATAGTGCAAAATAAAGATTAACACCAAATCCATCTTCTTGTTATTTAAGAAATTATTATTATTATAATTATTATTATTACTATTATTATATACACACACATAT
>NW_026319837.1:0-247 GCF_001194135.2 Octopus bimaculoides
TTTTTCTTTCTTTTGTTTTTTTCGTAATTTTTGTGGGTTGTTTTGTTTTGTATTTCATCTCTTATATGTATATATGTATGTGTGTGTGCGTGCGTGTGTGTGTGTGTGTGTGTTTGTGTGTATCTAGTACATTATATACGCACACAAATATATGTCTATATGTGTGTGTGTGTGTGTATATATATATATAATACAATACACACATACATACACATACACAAACATACAGGCACACACACACACACAC
>NW_026319838.1:0-309 GCF_001194135.2 Octopus bimaculoides
ACAAAATCCTTTCTGGTTGGTAAAAAGCCTGAAATTTTGGAGGAAGGAACCAGTCAATTACATCGACCTCAGGTACTTATTTGATCAACTCCGAAAGGATAAAAAGCAAAATCGACCTCGACGGAATTTGAACTTAGAACATAAAGACGAACGAAACGCTGCTTAGCAGTTTCTCCGGCGTGCTAACGATTCTGCCAGCTCGCCACCTCCATATATGCATTCGTGATTACAATAACCGCCAAAATATAAGTTATCTCCCTTCTATTATATGTTTGCAGTGGTTATTCATACGAATTGATCTAGTTATCT
>NW_026319839.1:0-412 GCF_001194135.2 Octopus bimaculoides
TGTAGTGCAAAATATGTGTATAATGACCTGAATGAGATATAAAACATTGTTTATTACCTCTTGCACTCATAGAGTAAGTTTCATTGGTTATAACAGTAATCCCATGTAGTTAAGGAACATATGTGATGATACGTTAAACGTAGAATGGTATGTTGCTCACAAACGCATATATGTAATATACGTTGTTGCTGCATTAACACCAACGCTATGTACAATAACGCTATGTACAATATCTGTTTTTCAATCAACACTGTATTCATTAAACAGTTGTAAATATCTAGACGTTATGTACAATGCTTTCTTTGGCCAAAAAGAAAAGACCAGCTGGATTAGTTACAATTCCATGTTGGGATTTCATCTGAGTCTGAGGACCCTTATTAACTCTGAACCGAGATGCAGCTTATAAACCATC
>NW_026319840.1:0-108 GCF_001194135.2 Octopus bimaculoides
CAATCAGTTAAGATCAGAAGCCATGAGAGCCACTGCCTGGTACTGCATGAAGGCATTAATTATCATTATTATTATCATTATCATTATTATTATTATTATTATTATTAT
>NW_026319840.1:118-372 GCF_001194135.2 Octopus bimaculoides
TCATTATTATTATCATTATCATTATTATTATTATTATTATTATTATTATTTGGTGGCAAATAAATGAAATCATTATTACTATTATTGCTTGTTTCAGGTAAACAGCCTGCAGTTCAGCTGTTTGAGAAAGATGATAACTGGTAGATCGTCTCCACGAAACTGGAGCTGCTGCTACTACAACTACTAATGCTGCCACAACTACTACTACTACTACTATATGTGTTTCTATGTGTATGTGTGTGTGTGTGTGTGTG
>NW_026319840.1:509-1065 GCF_001194135.2 Octopus bimaculoides
ATATATATATTTATGTACATACATAAATATAAATATGTATGTATATAAGCATATATACATATACACACACACATATCTACTTAAGTATACTTATACACACACACATATATATACATATATGCATGTTTGTGTATATGTATATATATATTCATATGCATACATGTATAAATATGTATGCATTGTATATGTGTGTATATATTTACATATATACATACATACATACATACATACATGTACATACATCTACACTCACACACTCGTGTCTGTGTCCTGGAAAAAAGAACAGAAAAAACTATTACATGGCCTTTGGCCTTTGACCTTTCATCTCCTTTCTGTGTTTTTGTATAACTTTTGGTTTATTTTTTTAAAATTCCTGTTTCATCCTCAGTATACATTGTCGCTATATACATATTGTGTACACAGTGACACGTACATGTGTTCATGTGTGTATAAGTGTAATTAATGTTGTTTGTGAGATGCGGAGATGCTTTGTATTTCTGAGAGAGTGTATGTGTGTGTGTATATATACCTACGTGTACATACGAGTGTTTGTATG
>NW_026319841.1:0-1665 GCF_001194135.2 Octopus bimaculoides
AACGTAAAATATATAATTATAACTGGAAACAGTTAACATTATCTCGTTTGGCTGAAGCTCACGAACAATAGCTGTCTGAAGGCAACAACGTGTGAGAAATCACAACATAAAAAGAAACAAAAATCACAAGAACAACAATAAACTGCAGAACCAACCCCAACAATAATAACATCAATAATACTATCAGTAGCTGGTGCGAAAATAATTACAACTATTTCAACAATGGATAAAAAATAAAACACCAGAATCAATAGAAGCAAAAGCAAAAAAAAAAAAAAAGATGAAAATGTATAGGATTGTAGAGCGTCGTACAAAATACTCTGTTTTCTTTAATCTGCAGCATCACTCAGTGTTTTAAGTTCGATTCTCAGCAGATTTTGCTTTTCGTCTTTCTGGGGTGTAAAACAAGTAGCATGATCCAGTGCTAGCTGGAACCAGCCGATGTGATAGTGCATGCATTACCCACTTTCCCTCTGTCTTTATATAATATATATTCTTACTCTTTACCCTTTTACTCTTTTACTTGTTTCAGTCATTTGACTGTGGCCATGCTGGAGCACCGCCTTTTAATCGAGCAAATCGACCCCAGGAATTATTCTTTGTGAGCCTAGAACTTATTCTATCGTTCTCTTTTGCCGAACCGCTAAATTACAGGGACGTAAACACACCAGCATCGGTTGTCAAGCGATGTTGGGGGGACAAACACAGACACAGACACATATAAATATATATACATATATACGACGGGCTTCTTTCAGTTTCCGTCTACCAAATCCACTCACAAAGATTTGGTCGGCCCGAAGCTATAGTAGAAGACACTTGCCCAAGGTGCCACGCAGTGGGACTGAACCCGGAACCATGTGGTTCGTCAGCAAGCTACTTACCACACAGCCACTCCTATATATATGGCCGCAGTCAATGACTGAGACATAAAAGATACCATCTAATTTTTTATTCACTTTTCCTTTCAGTCGTTAGACTGTGGCCATGCAGGTGCACCGTCTTCGTAGTATATGTATGAATATATGTATATACATATATCCAAGAAATTTAGGGGTTGTGAATCCAACCCACTAAGGGATAATATCTATCCAATATACTGCTGAAAGAATGCCCAATTATTATTACACTAGTGTTTTTTCATTGCATTACCAAGTGCAATTAATGAGTGCGGGTAAAAAGATGTTTTACCATTAATTTATATAGCAATAAGAAAATAGAGGGGATTAATAGGTGGTATCCATCAACTTGCAGACATTGTATTGTATCAAATTACTTGTTTAATTGTTTACTAAAAGGACAATAATAACAATATACAAACACATGTGACATATTATGTCATATCAGTAATTAAAAAATGACATATAGTGACAGAAAATGGGATAATGACTTACAGCTGTTTCAGTCTAGTGGTGACATGCCTCGTTCTATCTATATCACTCCAGTAGACTGGAGTAATTAATAGATGAAATAGAGGTACATGGATGATTCTCTAGGCCTATTCAGAGATTTTATAAAGCTCATAAGGTTAAGATATATTTCCAAATATAAAAATATAAAAACCGTAAAAACCCACATATATATGCATACTTTAACATATACATAAATATACATAAATAAGCATACATACATACATACATACATACATACATACATACATACATA
>NW_026319842.1:0-446 GCF_001194135.2 Octopus bimaculoides
GATTATCTTTGCAATTTCGGCTGGTTATACTCAAGATTGCTCCAATCTGGTTAGCCCCAAGGAATAACTAAGCTAAAAGCATTAGATTCCTTGGAAGACAGTAGCGAATGTATACGAAAACAAGGACGAAAAAAAAAACGGAGAATGTTACACAAATACAAGTAACAGGACTTAACAACAGGTGTTTTTCGACAAGGACGAATTAAATTAAGCTGGCGTGTGTGGAAGTAAAGCCTTACGGTAGGGGTACAAGATTTCACAGGCACAGGGAGGAATATAGATGTTGCACGGACGGTGGCCGAACCAAGAAAGAAATGTCAGGCTTGGCGGAACACCGGTCACGTGGGGAGAGAAGAGAAAGAGGTAGAGGCAGAGGGACAGAAGAAATAAGGAGGGGCGAGATATGTATTTACACGAGCATAAATAATTGTGTGAATAACTGCTTA
>NW_026319843.1:0-326 GCF_001194135.2 Octopus bimaculoides
CGGTCCATAAAAAACTTCGGATCTACGGAAGGAGTAGGTTCTGAATAAATAACAACAGATGGATGATGTGTGAATTCACTACAGAAGTTTCTAATGAATTGTTAATTGATTAACGATGACTTCATTACAAAACACCATTTTCATCAGGTGAATACGTGAACCACAACATTCGAAGACATTCAAAATCCAACGGCATGTGAATCTTCATGATTCGATGACTTTTGCTGGCGATAGAAAAGATTTGTTAGTTCATTTTGATAGTATTATAGGAAACAAATAACGCGATGTCAAGTGTGGGTAGGGGGTAAGGAAGATTTATAGGAATA
>NW_026319844.1:0-263 GCF_001194135.2 Octopus bimaculoides
ATGAATGAACTGATGTATATAAGGATTAATAGATAAATGGATGGATGGATGGATAAACTGATAGATAGGTGGATAAATGGATGGATAAACTAATAGATAAGTGGATAGATAGATAGATGGACGGCTGGATGAACAGAAAGATGAATGAGATGGATGGATAAACAGACAGAGAGATGGATGGAAGGATAAGCACATAGATGGATGAGATGGATGGACAAACAGAGAGATGGATGGATAAACAGACAGATTGATGGATATACAGA
>NW_026319845.1:0-298 GCF_001194135.2 Octopus bimaculoides
TGTATGTATGCTTGTATGTACGTACGTGTGTGTGTATGTATGTATGCGTGCATGCGTGGATGTATGTATGTATGTTTGGATGTTTGGATAGATGTGCACATTCACATAGAAATGTACTTGTATGCATATATGTGCATACATACATATACAGAAAAAAGCCTCTATATATGGTGACACACGCATATATACATACATTTATAGGCATATTAATATATTAATATCGCACACGTATGTGTCAAATTATATATACATAGAAGCATGCATATATATAAAATATATGAACATAGATTTATATATA
>NW_026319846.1:0-375 GCF_001194135.2 Octopus bimaculoides
CTGGAAGTGGAGGAATCAACAAAAAACGTACCAAAGCTTTTATTAAAGCTTTCAAATCCAAAATCCTAAAGGATACTACCAAATCCATGAGAAAAATGGCAATTGAACTTGAGGTAGACAACAAGACCATTAGAAATGCAGTAAAATATGATTTCAGGTTAAAACCTTACACAAGAACACCAAAACACTTGTTGACAACAGCTATGAAGGAAAAAAGATTGGAAAGGCGCAAGAAAATTATTACATGGTTCACGAAAAAGTCCTCCATTGTAACGATCTTTTGAGATGAAAAGATCTTCACTGTCGATGCTGTTCTGAACCACAAAAATGACAGATTTATCGCAAAATCAACAGCTGAGGTTAAGGGGACATTCA
>NW_026319847.1:0-288 GCF_001194135.2 Octopus bimaculoides
TTACAATATTGAAAAAATATGCCACCAAAGAAAAGACGTGTTTCTCTCCACAAACACGTATAAAGCGAGGACGATTGCTGAAAACCGAAGGGAAAGGAGATGAGACTTTCTCAGGGTCAGCAGATGCATGCTGCAGCACGTCAAATGGAGTCTCAAGAGAGAAAGGAGATGAGATTTTCCCAAGATCAGCTAAGGCATGCTGCAATACTTAATGCTCAGTCATTAGAACAACGTTTAACACGCTATATTAAACAGATGTCCAATACAATATAGCTCTCAGAAATAGAC
>NW_026319848.1:0-1135 GCF_001194135.2 Octopus bimaculoides
GGTGAGAGAGTTGGTATGGTTGGATGTATAAAAAACAAAATAGAATGAAAAAAAAACTACAGAAGATTTGTATTACATGGTTAAAGAATATATTAAAATCGTCATGTTCTGAAAATGATAGAAAATTTTGTGTAAAGTAACATTGTTTTTGGAGAAATAACCGGTTTCGCATTTTCTATTCACATTTCTCAAATTTCTTTACCGATGTTGTGTCAATCTATTCGTTACGGTGTGATGTAGAAGAATTCGAGGCAACCAGAGATTTTTAGCGGTATAAGGGAGATAATCAAAAATGTTGGGAATGATTAGGTTTTCATAATTTAACATAAAATGTGAGAAATGGTTAAGTTTTGGTTCATATTTTTCAATGAGGTGAGTTTCCTTATTCAAAAATGCTAGAAACGGTTAAGTTGTGGCTTATATTTTTCAATGAAGTAGGTTTGTTGGTGTTCCAATAACATATTGATAGAACTATATATGTATATATAACTATGATAATAATATTGGGGATAAAAATCCAATAAATTTTTCTATATGTGACTGGATTTTCATGGAGGAGTTCAGGAATTGTGGTTCTATTTTATTATAGTTCTTTTTAGTGTATTTCCTTATTAAAGGGGCTATTGTCTGTTTGGTGTGATATGAAAGGTTTGACCACTGTAAACCCTAAACCCAAACCAAACGATAACAAATGAGATCTACTACGAGCAGCCTGAGAGGCTTAAATCAGCGCTTGAAGTAAAATGAACATTTTTGGTGTTCTTCCATTAGGATAATGCTTGGCCACATACAGTGAAGATGACTTCCAAAGGCTGGAGCAGTTTGAATGGGAAACGATGCTCCACCCATCATATTCGCCGGACGTTGTGCCATCTGATTATCATTTATTCCACAGTCTTCAAAATCATTTGGATGGGAAAAATATGAATCCTGTAGACGAGGTTCGAACAGTACTGGAGGAGTATTTTTCGTCAGGGACAAGTGAATTTTGGAAGAGGAGCCTTGCAGATCTCCCAGAAAAATGGAAGAGCATTGTAGAAAATGAGGGAGAGTATATTCTAGATTAAAAAATAAATTTGTTCATCTTGATTTTGGAAAATAAAAAGAATATAATTGAACCGCATTATTTATGGGA
>NW_026319849.1:0-346 GCF_001194135.2 Octopus bimaculoides
GCAGCAGCAGCAGTTGCAGTTGTAGTAGTAGTGATGGTCGGAGGTGGGGCGATGGTGGTTCTGGTGGTGACGATTGTGGTGGTGGTTGTAGTAAAATTAGCAGTGGTAGAGGCAGCAGCAGCAGCAGCACCAGTAGTAGTAGTAGTAGTAGTAGTAGTAGTAGTAGTAGTAGTAGTAGTAGTAGTAGTAGTAGTAGTTATTATTGTTGTTGTTTGTTTTGGTGCTAATCACAGGAGTTGATCTAATTACAAGTAACGTATGGAATATGATTGCTGAAGACGATAATGATGTACGTGGGTGGGGGAGCTGATTGTGGTGGTGTTAGCAGCAGTGATTTGAGAGGGGG
>NW_026319850.1:0-316 GCF_001194135.2 Octopus bimaculoides
CCGGTAGTGGAGTGGGAGAAGTCTATAACTGAAAACAGAAGCAACAACACTCAAACTTTCAGTTTCGGGCTTCATAAAGCATTCTTTCCCATGCTAATAAGTTGTGCTTACTCTTCTTAGCCCATGTTTTATATTTTAAGCGTTAGTAGTCGAAAACTGGATCTATTACATTCAGAAAAGCAACCAGTAACACGCATATCTCCACCCATTTATAATCACGCGAACACACCTCCACTCACTTATAATCACATGCACACTGAAACAGTTAAATACAAAAATATGTATATCTATATGTATGTATGTATGTATGTATGTA
>NW_026319851.1:0-306 GCF_001194135.2 Octopus bimaculoides
TCGGCAGAAGATGCCGATAGAAATAAGTACTACGCTTACAACGAATAATCCTGGGGGTGATTTCTTCGACTAAAAAATCCAGTTAAGGCGGTGCCCCAGCATGGCCGCAATCAAAGGACTGAAACAACTAAAAGAATAAAAAAAGGCTGTGTGGTAAGAAGTTCGCTTCCCGTCCACATGGCTCCGGGTTCAGCCCCACTGAATGTTAGCTTTGGCAAGTGTCTTGTACTATAGCCTCGATCCAAGCAAATGCCTTGTGAGTGGATTTGGTTGACGGAAACCGAAAGAAGCCCGTGTGGTTGGGGG
>NW_026319852.1:0-226 GCF_001194135.2 Octopus bimaculoides
CTGCGATTTGATGTTTTTTCAATATTTTTCTCTCATTAAACTCATTTTATGGAATTATGATGCCGGTGGGATATAAGCAACAACAACGAAAAATGGTAATTGAAATTGTTACCCCCCACTTCAATGTGTGTGTTTGTGTAAGGAAAAACTTTTTTCTAACAGAAAAGTATACTGTCAAAATGAATTATCTTTTACATGCCAGCAATGACCTTCTCAGGCTCTACAA
>NW_026319853.1:0-377 GCF_001194135.2 Octopus bimaculoides
ATACACACACACACACATACACACACTCATATATAGTCAATTCAAATAAACAGATAAGAAACGAAAAAAAAAAAGAACAAAAACAATGAATGCAAGGATATGCGCACTAGAAGTATGTTAGTTTGATGCTTGTTGAAAGGAGAGAATTTTTAAGGTTTCGAGTGCATAGCTCTTTGTCAGAAAGGAGAAAGGGAAAAGTCTAAAGAAGAAGAAAAACAAGAAGAAATCGCCAACAGACCACACACACACGCACACACACACACACACACACACAATGCATTACAAAGTGGCACTCCAGTTGATCCAATTAATGGGACAGCCTGCCCATGAAATTAACATGCAAGTGGCTGAGTACTCCACAGACATGTGTATCCTTA
>NW_026319854.1:0-264 GCF_001194135.2 Octopus bimaculoides
GTGACAAAGGAGCATATTTGGCATATTTTGCTTTATGAGTTCAATAAAAGGGCAACAACACAAATGAAAGTGAGAGGAATATTAATGCAGTATATGGGGATCAGACAATAAGTATATGCTAGTGTGAACAGTGGTTCCAGAAATTCTGATAGAAACTAGGAGACAAGCCTCATCCTGGAAGATTTGTTGAGCTTGATGAGGACGTCCTGCAACTCATCATTTTCATCTGCTAATTACTCCGGCGCACAGGAGCTATAGAGATAG
>NW_026319855.1:0-600 GCF_001194135.2 Octopus bimaculoides
TGTGTGTGTGTGTGTGTGTGTGTGTGTGTGTGTATGTATGTATACAGCATTTCATATATAGTCACACAAGACGCTCCTTCGGACCAGCGTAACAACACGTATAAATAAAGCGTTGATGCAACGAGGAAGAGACCTGAGTGAGGTCGCTTGTCTTCCTTAAAATAGCAGCTAAACTTCTATAAATTACGTAACCTCTATAACGAAAATATAACAGGGAAGGGCACATCAAATAAAGTTGATGCTCGTACTTGTAAACTGATGGGAGTGTCAAGGATGGGATGTCTCTGGTTATAGGTATTCACAATCTGGTTTTATGTGGTTAAACAGCAGCGACAGCTGTATGTTAAGATTAATGTGGCATCACTGCTTATTTACTTATGTACATACGTATATGCGTATATATATATATATATAGATCCACTCAAAAGTCCATACATACATACATACATGTATGCGCAAATGGATTGATGCGTACACACACGCATGCATGTGAGAGTGCATCTACTGTTTTTTAAAAAAATATTTGTATATAGATCTCTTAATAAACTATGACAAATAAATTAACTGTACATCCTCCACTCTTACCTTATATATATATAT
>NW_026319856.1:0-226 GCF_001194135.2 Octopus bimaculoides
ATCCATCACACATCAAAAGAAACATTCCATACAGCATGGCAAGACACATTTGTGCTATAGTGACTGACCCCAAAATACGTGAAATCTGACTCAATGAACTCCAAGGCTTCCTCACAATGCAAAAATACCCCTTAGGATTAATTAATGAGGGAATTAAAAAGGTGATAAAACTGGACATCACCCAACTATGGACACCTAAGGAAAAAGTTAATGAAAACACGATTCT
>NW_026319857.1:0-480 GCF_001194135.2 Octopus bimaculoides
TATATATACATCAGACGAGCTAGTTTCTTAAAATATCCAACTCTACATGACAGTACGCGATGCGGGGGTCATCATAACCTAGAAAAAATAGAAATACGAGCTTGTAAACTATTAGTAATGGTGATACAGCGCAAATGAGGGTGGTGGGTATCGCAATACGGGTGACGAGTCTAGTGATGCTCTGTGGCATTCTTCAAGCAATTGATAACTTGAGATAACCTCTTCATACAGTATGATGTTACATGCATTGACAATCAGATATCTTGCCTGATATTACATACATACAAATTATATATATATGCGAAATATGCATGAATGAATGAACAGATATGTATCTGCGTATACACCCCCCCACACACACACACACGCACACTCACATACATAATTATGTCGGTGAACTACGCAAAAACTGCAAGAGCAACTCTCAGAATTATTGCAAACTCTTCTGAAACCGTCGCAATATACATACACACATATGCA
>NW_026319858.1:0-279 GCF_001194135.2 Octopus bimaculoides
CGTAAACACACTAACACCAGTTACCAAGTGGTGATGGGAGGACAGACATACACATATAGACACACACACATACACACACATGCATATGTATATGTATGTATGCATGCATAAGCACCGATTACGTCTGACTGGGCACCTTGTTCGGATGGATGGTCAGAGGATCCCAGAGCAGATGCTATATGGTGAACTTATTTGTGGAAAGCGCCCTTAGCAGAAACCAAGACTACGAAACCAAGGCGGCGAGCTGGCAGAACCGTTAGCACGCCGGGCGAAATGCTT
>NW_026319859.1:0-533 GCF_001194135.2 Octopus bimaculoides
CCTCAAATATTGGAACTGTAATTTATGTGGTGATGAAGGCGTCGAGCTGGCAGAAACGTTAGCACGCCGGGCGAAATGTTTAGTTCTCGATCAAATGACCGAAACAAATATATATATATAAAAAAAAAGAATAACAATAACAACAACAACAGTAATATGTATAATTGTTATATTTTTACTGAAGAGTATGAATACAGGAGGCGAAAGGTTTTAAGTGACGCCTTATATTTAAGTGACTCCTTATATTTAAGTGACTCCGATTGATCAAAGTCTTTCCCTGTAAAAAGTAAGGCCTTTTTCATTCAACTCATTCGTATATTGATGTAATTCCTCAATTAACAGTTTCTTCAGCTGAGCTTGCCGCAACTAACCAAAAATAAAAAGAAACAAAAAAAGTAAACAGAGATTAATTAATTAATTAATTAATAATCGAGCTTATTTTCTCTTTTATATAATAGAAATGTCAGTATTTGTCTCCATCTAGTTTAAGTTCTTATGTCGATGTGTTAAATCTGGTACTTATTCCATCGGTG
>NW_026319861.1:0-460 GCF_001194135.2 Octopus bimaculoides
TGATCAATCATATTCTTATATTCATTGTTATCTGTGAGAGGGTGTATGTATGTTTATATGATCATATGCATACCAGGTGGTATATTTAATTTAAACATGTTAGTGTTCATGTTATATGTTATATGTATGTAATATATATATGTATATATATATATATATATATATATATATATATTTATGCGTGTAAAAATACTTATGTACATGCGCATACATTCTCTTATACGTACACACACAAACACTCACGCACTTACATACACAATCACTCACACATACATGTGTACTTATATGTATATATGCATACGAATATACATATATACATACATGCACATGTATGTATATACACACACACATATATATATATAAACATATTTATATTATGTTCATACATATACATGCAAAAATGCACATATATATGTATACACGCAGACACAAACATATGTATATATATATATATATATAT
>NW_026319861.1:3068-3330 GCF_001194135.2 Octopus bimaculoides
ACACACACACACACACACACACACACACACATATGCATACATATATGCATGATTTCATGTAAAACATATAACACATGGCTATATAATATATATTCATATACATGTAATCACTTTCATGCTCATATATAGGTATGTACAGAAAATTATAGATTTACTATGTATGTACATATGCTTAAACAGATATACATGTTAACATATATCTGTCTTACGTATATATTCAGACTTTTATCAATGTATAAATGTATCTATTTATATATGTATA
>NW_026319862.1:0-346 GCF_001194135.2 Octopus bimaculoides
TACGCGGATGAAGATCTTGTTTCATGCGTGGTGTCGCTTGTTTACCGGGGTAAGCCATTCCTTACGCTGCTTCATATTGATGTACAGGCACCACTTTTCGTCGCCAGTAACGATTCGGTATAGAAATCGTTGCTTGTGTCCATGAGTTGAGCTGTGACGAGCAAGCAAACCAGCGGAGATTGTGACTCGTTGACTTTTGTTGTTGTCACTTAGAGCATGCAGAACCCATACTCCATACTTCTGAACCTTTCCTATAGCAGTGTGGGAGCATTCCATTTTCTCTGCCAGTTCCCTTATCATTTGACGAGAATTTTCGTGCAAAAGTTGGTTTAATCGCTCTTCATCA
>NW_026319863.1:0-128 GCF_001194135.2 Octopus bimaculoides
TATATATATATATAATATAGGTGTGCGTATGTATGTATGTACATGAATATTTGTATATATACATACATGTGTGTATATTGACGCGTATATATATATATATATATATATATATATATATATATATATAT
>NW_026319863.1:138-589 GCF_001194135.2 Octopus bimaculoides
TATATATACACACGTTCATATTCGCACATAAATATATGTATATACATGTATGTGTTATACATGTGTGTTCATGTGTGAGTGCATACTAACTGCACTATAAATAATAGTAACATACGACGTTTAAATATGTATTATTTATAATAATTAGTTACGTGGTGTGTATATAAATATGCATACATAAAACATATGCTTATATACATTCATACATGCACAGAAATTGTGTGGGAAACATTTATATATATATATATACATATGCATATATATATATATATATATATATATATATATATATATATATATATATATATATATACGCACACACAAATATGCATTCATATACGAACAAACACACAGACACACACACGTATACATATATATAAATACACATATACAAGTATGCATTCAAATACATACATACATACATACATACATACATACATACATACATACA
>NW_026319864.1:0-207 GCF_001194135.2 Octopus bimaculoides
TCCCATGTCTTCCTGGGTCTACCTCTTCCACAGGTTCCTTCCATAGTTAGAGTGTGGCACTTCCTCACATAGCTGTCCTCATCCATACATAACACATGACTATACCAGCACAGTCGTCTCTCTTGCACACCACATTTCTCTCAGGGTGCCTACACTCTGTTGTGTATGCACACTGACATTACACATCCAGCAAATCATACTAGCTTC
>NW_026319865.1:0-424 GCF_001194135.2 Octopus bimaculoides
GGACAAAAATAAACAATAAAGCGACAAGAATAAAAGCAACAACAACAACACCAACAAGAATGTTAACAATATCATCAAAAACACATACCAGCAATTATAAGCTAATTAAGTGTGTCTAAATTACGAATTAGTAAGCATTAACAAAATCCTATGGTTTCCATTTTATCATTTACTCATCAGTGATCGGAAAATTGATTAGTTTTTGCAAACTGTGTTAGAGATTATGTGTGTGTGTGTGTTTGGGGGGTATTTTAACAAATATATTTATATGTAAATTACACACATATGCATATATATTCACACACACACATATGCATGCAATCATGCACGCACAAACACATCATTCATCGACAAGGCTATGATGTTTGTACGTGTAGATACAAGTATGTATGTGTGTATATATATATATATATATATATATATA
>NW_026319866.1:0-736 GCF_001194135.2 Octopus bimaculoides
CATACACACTTTTCTTTGTACGACGGCCTGTCTTTGATTATGTTATTATAGACATACATAGACATACATCTCACATAGACATACATCTTTAACGCCATAATAAATATCTCTGTTATTCATCTAATACGGTTGTGGTCTTTCATTACTGGTCATCTATGTTATCGTAGTATAACATTATTTGTATATCATCTTTGATATATATAATTTTGTGTTCGACCGTGTGACGCGTTTAAATAAAAGGAGTCCTCTCTTATTTCCATTCGTCACCATTTCTCCTTTTATGAGTTCGCACGGTCGTCCTTACAGATCTCATCCATAATGTGAAAGTGACACTGATGCTACTCTCAGATCACAATATGGTAGAGCGGACGACTATGTACGGACCAAAAGAAACCATAGACATGCAGCCTACAAGAAACTCTCAAAATCTTTTCAGTTTGAACTTCCATAAGGCAAACTGGAAACAAACTGAGAAAGAAATCCTCAAACAAAACTGGCCTAAATGTCTCTCCTCACCAGACATCGACATGAAACTTCAACAATTCATGTCTGTAATGCAAGCCATATACTACAAATGTGTCCCAGAGATAAAGGCCACTGTACACAAGAACAAAATCCCCAGGGAGAGGAAAATTCTTATGAGACAGCATGCAAACATTTCAAATCGCCTAAACAAACAAATTGAAAGCAGTGAAAATACAACTGCTGGAGATTGAAAAAAATCTGCAACTCTCCC
>NW_026319867.1:0-516 GCF_001194135.2 Octopus bimaculoides
GAGAGAGAGAGAGAGTGAGAGGAAAAATACAGAAAGTGTGGGAGAGAGAGAGATTATAATTTCATGAATATTCAAATATATATTAAACATAAAAACTAAATCTGAAAAACTAAAAATACGGAAGAATAATCGGTAAAAGATTAAACAACAATAATAGCAACAACAAGCAGAAGAACAATATGAAGAACACCACCAACAGAGGAGTATACAAATATTGGGAAAAAACAGGGTGACAACAACAACAACAACAACAACAATGGCGAAAAGGAATAACAACAAATATAGGAATAAACAACAAACGGATAAATAGATATTTAAAAAGGATTAACGTCGCAACAATAACAGGAGAAAGATATGCAAAACATAACAAAACAATATAACATTCACAAAAGAAACATCAAAGAGAAAAACTGAATAGAAAGAGAGGGAATAAGAGGGAGACGGCGGGGCGAGCGGGAAACGGCTAGAAGAGGAGGAGTAAGAGGAAGAGGAGGAGTAAGAGGAAGAGGAGGAGTA
>NW_026319868.1:0-278 GCF_001194135.2 Octopus bimaculoides
AATCTAATTGGAGGGATAGTAGTAATTTCAAATATAGAAGAAGGTAGATTTAGTAGTGATGGACAGCAGGTTAAGGGTAAATGAAGCATGAGGCAAAAAAAAAAGAAAAAAAGAAAATGGAATGACAATACCCTAAGGAGTGGTAAGAATCTACCTTCTTCTATATTTGAAATTACTACTATCCCTCCAATTAGATTTTATATTCTAGTTTGATTCACTAATCTGTTGAACAGTAGCATAGTCGAGATGGTATGTTTTCTTCTCTTACTCTTGTTTTT
>NW_026319869.1:0-201 GCF_001194135.2 Octopus bimaculoides
TGTGCTACCCACATAGAACTTGTTGCATTTGTTACATTGTATTTTATACATAACATATGCCCGAGACGCTTCCGAAAAAAGAAAAACCGTTGGAAAACAGTTTATAGCAGAGACTCCAGCAAATAAGATCTAAAGAAGGAATTCTAATTCGGAAATATCATCGGACTATAGATAACCAAGTTACAACAGGTATATAGTCCA
>NW_026319870.1:0-240 GCF_001194135.2 Octopus bimaculoides
GTGTGTGTGTGTGTGTGTGTGTGTGTATACAGACATATGTAGAGAAATATGTGTATGTATGCATGTGTGCTTTCAGATATGTCTATACGTGAGTATATATGTGTGTATTTGCGTACATTTATGCATGTATGTGTGTATATGTATATGTATGTGTGTATGTATGTATATATATATGTGTGCATACGTATATATGTACCAGCACACACGAGATTGAGACATGGCCGACCTCACGCACTTCTC
>NW_026319870.1:250-455 GCF_001194135.2 Octopus bimaculoides
ACCAGCACACACGAGATTGAGACATGGCCGACCTCACGCACTTCTCATGAAGATACCACTGCTGAGACGCTTTCAAAAAAGACAAAAACCGTTGGGAAACGGATTATAGCAGCGACTACATCTAAGAATATCTGAAGAAGGAATTTTATTCCGAGATATTATCAGACTATGGATGACTAAATTACAACAGGTATATAGCCCATTG
>NW_026319872.1:0-479 GCF_001194135.2 Octopus bimaculoides
TATATTTGTGTGTGTGTGTTTATAGGACGGAATTCCACAGACCCAACTTCATGTTGATTGCTAACAGTATGCACTCTCTCCATCTATTGCTCTCAGATCTACATCCGCATGTTTACAGTAGTGCCATTCACCCAAACCATTTTCACCCAGTAACCCACTTTAGAGAAATTCACTATAAGAGAGCATTTTCTTCGTTATCCTCCTTTTTATCCCAGGAGGAACTTGAAAAATTGATGGCAGGTTGACCGTAGTTGAAAGTATCCTTTCAATCCATTCAGCTTCGTCCAATATAAAATCAGTTTGGTCATAGCCATCATGAAGAGGAAAAACTGCCTGCCCAGCCTTATTAATAGAGGATGGTAAGGCGATCTCCACGATGGACACGGCTGATAGACGGATCCACTCAACACGCGGCAACACCTGTTCGACATTGTTGTTGTTGTTGGCATTCCGTCGCTTACGACGTCGAGGGTTCCAGT
>NW_026319873.1:0-213 GCF_001194135.2 Octopus bimaculoides
ATGGAGAGATGTATTGAAAGATGCGTAGATATGTAGACTGATGGACAACACGCAGACAAGCAGGCAGGCACATAGATAAATAGAGGAATAGATAAATAGATAGATAGATAGATAGATAGATAGAGGAATAGATAAATAGATAGATAGATAGATAGATAGATACATAGATAGAGGAATAGATAGATAGATAGACAGACAGATAGAGAGAGAGAG
>NW_026319874.1:0-1114 GCF_001194135.2 Octopus bimaculoides
GGCATCCCTAAACCTCCCTTTAAAGGCTTTTGACAGCAGACAGAACAGAGACGAAATACCGCTAAGCATTTCGTCCGGCGTGCTAAAGTTTCTTATTTCTTTATTGCCCACAAGGGGCTAAACATAGAGAAGACAAATAAGGACAGACACAAAGATTGAGTCGATTACATCGACCCCAGTGCGTAACTGGTACTTATTTATCGACCCCGAGAGGATGAAAGGCAAAGTTGATCTCGGCGGAATTTGAACTCAGAACGTAAAGTCAGACGAAATACCGCTAAGCATTTAATACAGCTAATAATAATAATAATAATAATAATAATAATCTTTTCTACTCTAGGCACAAGGCCCAAAATTTTTGGGTAGAGGGCCAGTAGATTAGATCGACCCCAGTACGAAATTGGTACTTAATTTATCGACCCCAGCATGCTAAAGTTTCTTATTTCTTTATTGCTCACAAGGGGCTAAACATAGAGGGGACAAACACGGACAGACAAAGGGATTAAGTCGATTACATCGACCCCAGTGCGTAACTGGTACTTAATTTATCGACCCCGAAAGAATCAAAGGCAAAGTCGACCTCGGCGGAATTTGAACTCAGAACGTAACAGCAGACGAAATACCGCTAAGCATTTCGCCCGGTGTGCTATCGTCTCAGCCAGCTCGCCGCCCTTGTACAATCTGTATAATGCAACATTAATTTTCCTGAATCGTATATTTATTTCTCTCTGCTAGTTTCTGTAATAACATAATTTAGTATGTCTTGCTCAATGATTTAGAGTTCATTAGTTAATTAGAGAATGCTATTAATCAGAGAAATCTATAAGAAAAGCGATCAATAAAATAATTACTTTCTCATTCCAGTTGTACAAATGAATAAAGTAAAATGAAAGCGAGTCAAAGCAATATATATAAATTCCAAACAGACTGAAGACTACCATAGACTTCCAATTATTTAAGAAGAATTCTAAGAAATGTCTTTCAGCATATTAGTGTAAGTATTAGTGTGAAGAGGAGGGGTAGGCACACTTGTTGGAATCTCCGATATCTGCTCTGGCTCTGAGTTCTGAGTTTGAAACCCTGTGGTTGGGAAGCACTCCTGCGCCCCCCCCCC
>NW_026319875.1:0-402 GCF_001194135.2 Octopus bimaculoides
TTACAATAAACACTTCACTACCGTTCTTACCTACTCTATCATCATCATCACCACCACTATCACCATTTTATTTGCATATAACTCAAGCTTTACCAACACTATCATGATGATCGTCACTTGCACACAAACACATACATACACATTTGAAGCTCTCACACACACACACACACACACACATATATATATATATATATATATATATATATATGCATGTATACATATATGTACATACCTACATATATATATGTATATATAAACATGCATATATGGGTACAGGACATCAAAAACATGTCAACAAAATGAGAAACGAGAAAATAAAAAAACAAAAACATAGAAAACGAACTATTTTTCAAACAACGAAAGAAACAAATAGAGAAATGAGACAGGCAACATAAAGAACAT
>NW_026319876.1:0-255 GCF_001194135.2 Octopus bimaculoides
ATATATATATATATATATATATATATATATAAGTACACACAAATATTTATATATACTCATACATGATAACCTACAAAAATCATACGCTTTGGTGCATGTATATATACGCTGATTATATAAATATACGTGTGTGTGTGCATGTATGTATATATGTAAATATATATGTGTGCGTGTGTATCTGTATATATATGTATATATAGGAGTGTATATGTCTATGTGTATATGTGTATGTATATATATATATATATGTACATA